>NW_020954563.1:10379885-10598865 GCF_900497805.2 Vombatus ursinus
TTTCTTTCTTTCTTTCTTTCTTTCTTTCTTTCTTTCTTTCTTTCTTTTTCTTTCTTTCTTCCTTCCTTCCTTCCTTCCTTCCTTCCTTCCTTCCTTCCTTCCTTCCTTCCTTCCTTCCTTCCTTCTTCTTTTGTCTTATATCACCTTAATTTCTAAATATATACTCCCTTTCCATAGTG
Organism: Vombatus ursinus; assembly: GCF_900497805.2. Taxonomy (NCBI): domain Eukaryota; kingdom Metazoa; phylum Chordata; class Mammalia; order Diprotodontia; family Vombatidae; genus Vombatus; species Vombatus ursinus. Next base: position 10,380,065 of record NW_020954563.1, read on the forward strand.
AGCCATCCCTCATAAAACAGAATAAAAAAAAAGAGAAATAAACATTTTAGTAAAACCAGCTAATCACATCAACTGAATCTGACAGCATCCACAACATGGACTACATTTTCAAAATATTTCCCCCACATACAGCTGCCATTTTCTGTTAAAATCACTGATACTTACTTAGCAGTTACCAAGGCCAAATCTTGCTGCTGCAGGGCTTCTAGCCTCGGAATACCAGTTCCAATTGATGTACAACACTTAGACCTTCCTGCTTGTTAATGGCTTTCTGAATGCTAGTGCAAACAAGTGACTTTAGGGACCTACTGGATGCAGACCCAGAGAGACTATTAGCATGTATTAAGCACCTAATATGTACTAGACACAGTACAAAGCACTAAGCTTACAAACAAAGGCAAAAAATTAGTCCCTTTATAATCCATCTTGGAAAGAAATGGAAATTCTTCATCAGTATCAAGTTGTATACTTAGTCGTACTCCCAAGGGAGAGTTGTTCCAGACCTATCATTTAGTCTTTTAAAAAATTAAGTTTTATTGATTCTTTTTGTTTTTACATCAGTTATTTGCAAATACACCGTCTCGCCATTGTAGCAAAAATAAAAAAGTTAAAGAAACCTAACTGCTCAGATAGACTTTTATTCCTGACATGTGCCCAGAGTCATGAGAATTGTTGCTTGAATCACACTTTGATACTTGAAGGATCTATGATCTCATCAGTATGGGTCCTCTCTTTGCTAATGGAGATCACAATTTCCCCACACTTTCTCATCCTATGATATTCTTCCGTGTTTTTCCTGGGATCATTTTTAGAATAGCCACCCCATTGCACCGCAGCCCTTCCTCTGGTTCTGTTAATATTTGTGGATACCAGTGCAGAACTCAGCTGTCTCATTTTTATTTTTCCTTCCCACTGTTTGAGTGGTCCAGCTCATTTGCCTGTCAAACATGTCTTTGATGATGTCTTTTGCTCCTTGCATGCAAGTTCTGTTTGACAATAGGCCGCTACTTTACATTTAGGATGCATATTTCCATTACCCTTTGGCTCCCCTACAATTGTGATTTTTCTAAAATTGTAGTGGTGGGGCAGCTAGGTGGTGCAGTGGATAGAGCTCTGGCCTTGAAGTCAGGAGGACCTGAGTTCAAATCCAGCCTCAGACACTTGACACTTATTAGCTGTGTGACCCTGGGCAAGTCACTAGGCAAGAGCCTGATTGCCTCACCAAAAAGCAAGATAAATAAATAAATAAATAAAATAAAAATTGTCGTGGTCCCAGATTGGCAGCTCTATGGTATCACTCGAACAATATTGGTGTTTTTGTTTTTTTTTAATGGGATTTTTGCAGCAGCCAGTTGTTTTGGATCATTAACTACAATGCATAGTTTCATAAATGAGATCCAGCCCAGTTTGTGCCTTCTGTTCACTTCTGGACCTAGATCATTAATGTATTGATGCACTCAGTGTGTTGCCTGTCCAGCTATGTGCCATAGCCTAGGGCCAGGTAGTGTGTGCCTTCCATACATTTTTTTCCTGTGTGGATAGCTAAGCCACTCTTTTTTGAGTAATCACTGAGAAGACTTTTTAGTGTTCCAAGATTCTGTGTATTTAGCATAGTGTTAATCTGTGAATATCAGCATCTGCAAAACCTAATCTTGAATCAGGAATTCATATATCTTTTGGTCTTTATTCAGCAGAGTGTTGAAACACTGAGCTTATGTGTCTCCTTGTTTTCTGCCTTACTTGATGCTGATACTCTGTAGCTCTTAGAACAAAATCTTGCTGTGATTTCATCTACCTTGAAACCTCGTGTGATTTTAGGATTCCATGGCATAGAAGACACCCTCTTGAAAGAAATTCTCTTAAACTGCATTGGGCTTACTGACTCAAATGCTTTTTTGAAATCTACAAACAATAAATAGAGAAAAAAGTTATATATCCTCCATCCTTCTCAGTTAATCTGTGTCGTTAGTCTTCTGCAGAAAATGGTTTCCAAAAACCTGTTTGCTTCTCATATTTTTATTGATACCGTTAACATACATATATACTATCCTCGTAAAGATTTTAAAACAATGAAAAAATAAGCATAAGGACCAGTAGATGCTGTTATCTTCTTGTTGTTTTTGGAGTCATCTTTGAGATACTTTAAAAAACTGATCTCTGATTGCCTTTAAAATTGTGTTGGCTCCAGCATGAATTTCATCTATCCTGTGCTTGGTATGTTGAATCATCATACAAGATAAAAATGGACAAGCCACCTGAATTAAAGAATTTTTTTTTTTAAATTGGAGTGCAGCGGAAGTGGCTGCATTCTTCTGTAGGAAGAATTCTTTGTGTATTAGGTAGAGCACCGTGTGCACACATGATTCAGGCGGTCCTCAGAAGCATTTATTAAGCATCTTTCTGCACATGGTGCTAATTATTTGCTAATTACCAGTGTATAGCAGTGAAGAAGCTTTGTTTCAAACTTTGTGGGGTAGGACAGGAAAGTAGGGGGCCCTCCATGGGGGTGTAGCAGCCAGAGATTGAAGTAGCTCAGCTGAACAGGAATGGCTAGCAGACTGTGAAGCCAGGCAGGAACTGTTTCTTAGCTGTAGGAAACCACCTATTTGCCAGTCCTGTGGATGGGGCTGCACAGGGTTTGTAACCATTTATAAATTTACATGTGAAATAGGAACAGCTTCTCAGAGAATAGTTCTCAGAGAAAAATAGGACCTTTCTATGTTGGAGTGAGAATTTTTTTTTCTGTTGAGAGTCATTGACCCATCAGGGATAAATCCAGGACTGCATATAAGTAGAAAGCAACTTAATGTTTATGAAAGAAATATGAAATGTTCAGTTCATCTACTTTATAAACTTTTTTTGTGATAAATTTGGTAACTGTCAGCAACAAATCAAATATCCCTAACCTATTAAGGCAGAAACAAGAGAATTAATGAATAACAGACAAATGAATGAGATGCTTTTGTTCTATATCCTCTTTTAGACCTTTCTAAAATTCTGCCACCTTTGGCCTAGCTTTCCTTCTTTTTCCAAAATGTGGTTGGAGTTACTATGCATACAGGCTCTGGTTCTCCTAATTTTACTCTGGCATCCTATAGATCTTTCTATATTTCCTTCCATTTTTTGGCACTATGATATTCTATTACAGAATATTGAATATTTTACTTAGGCATTTTGTTTTTTACACCCCCATCCCTACCTATTCCTTCTAGAGTGCCCTCTCATATTAAAACACACACTCACACTCACATAATACAACCTCTAAAATAACATTTAAGCAAAATTGTCTGATATAGTAACTGCCTTTAACAAAATATAGAACATTCCACACCACTATATTTTTACCAAGAAGAAAAAAAAAAGTATTTTCTAATATTAGTCATCTGGAACCAGTGTTTATCATTTCATTATTAGTTCCTGTCTTTTAGTTTTGTCTGCATTAACATTATTGTAGTCATGAATATATAATTTTTCCTGGTTATGATTTCTTCATTCTGCATTAGTCCATATAAATCTCATGTGACCCTGAATTTCTCAAATTCATAGTTCCTTACAGTAAATAGTATTCCATTATATTCATACCCTCTTCCCCATTGTTTAGCTATTCCTCAGGCAATGGGCACTTGCCTCATTTCCAGTCTTTTGCCGACACAAAAATTTCTACTAGAATTATTTTTGTGTATATATAAGACCTTTCTTTCTGTCATTGCCCCCTCCTTGGGGTATATGCCTAGTAGTGAGATTGATGGGTCAAAGAATATGTATAATAGTAACTTTTTTGTATTCCAAATTGATTTTCAGAACAGTTCTACCAATAGTCTTAGTGTGCCTGTCTTCCCGAAACCCCTTCAATATTCATTTTAATTTACTTCATGTGGTATTTTTGTCTTTTATCATCCTTGCCAATTTGATGGGTGTGAGGTTATATTTATACCTCAGAGTTTTTAATTTTACATTTCCTTTATTAGCTACATGGGGAAATTTTTCATACTTGTTGATAGATTGCAGTTGTTCAAATCCTTTGACTAGGAATCTATTACCTTAATATCTCATACTGTATTCAGCTGTTTGTTGGTTATATATTTCCTTTTTTCTATTGTATATAGAGCAGCTTTGATTGTTTTTTTACATATAGATCCTGTTTTCCTTTTTTATTATATTTTTTGGAATAGAGTCAGCAATGGAGACATAGGGTCACAAGGTCTAATAAATTTTATGACTCATTGCTTGTCTATCTGCCCTCAAGTTTATGTTCTTTTGAATTAAAAAGAAAAAGGAATACAAAACTTTAATCAGTTAATACAACGAATAATAGGCACATTCAGTTTATTTTTATAGCCAGAACATTGTTATCATATGTATAGTGGCAAACAAATGAAATTGGCTGGGAGTTGGTTAGATCTAACTAGAGATTTCTCTATCCACCCTTCTTCATGTTGGGGAGGCCCACTGTGTTGACAGCTTCTCTTTAAGACTGTCAGCTTCATGAGAGCAGGGACTGTGTCTTATTTATCTGTTTACTTCCACCAGTGCCAAGTATGGTTCTGGGTGTATAGCTTTTCTTTTTTTCTTCAGTCTCACCTGCCAGTCAGAGATGTCTTCCAAGGAAGCCACTTTGAGGCCAGGGTGTGACTTCCTGTGGAGGGAGGAGCTATTCCTCTCCACAATCCTGAGTAGGATCCTTGGGTTGGTCATACTTTTCTTCCTGTTGCTTTACCCAGTCAGCCCTGTCCAGTGCAGGGAAGACCTCCATGCCCCTTTACTTCCCATCTCATCCTCCTTTTGCAGTTACAAGGCTGCCAGCTGTTGGTGTCAGGTCATAGCTGGAGCAGATCTGCTTTCTCAGAAACTAAAGAATCAGCTTCCTTCTGACCTCTTTAGGACAAAGGGGCCAAGGGCTGCCTGGTGGAGGATGTGGGGAAAACAGGAAATTGTAGATTTTCAGGGGCAGAGTTAGCTCTTCAGGGGAGGCTTCCAGGGCCCTCTGTACCACACCATTGTGGCCCTTCCACCAATCCCTTCACCCATTCTTTCTTCCCCATGGCCCATGTAGAACACCAGAAGGCCTGAGAAACTGTTCAGTTGGTGTTTGGGTACACTTTTTATCCTAGAGGCTGAGATTCCTGAGTCTTCTCAACTCTAATGTCAGTCCCCATCTTCCTCCACAACTTACTTTTGCTGTTTTTATAGTGTTCATAGCTTTTCTCTGTTCTTGTGAGATGGTCAGTCTGGAGAAGTCTCAGGCTGAGAATAATAATCCAGTTGTGGCAAAATGTGCACAGGCAGCCAGGTATTGGGTGGAGCGAAGTGGGTAGTAATGAATTTGAATCACAGTCAAGCATTGCAGTGGAAAGGGCACTAGTCTGGGGAGTCAGGATATTTGAGTTCTAGTCATGGCTTTACTACTTATTGGGAAAATTCCCCAGAAGAAACTCCTCTGACTGGTTGGCCAAAGGGCAGCCATCTCCTGTCCTTGGATCTGGGAGTGGGCTTGAAGCTATTGCTTTTAGGCAGTTAGATGAAGGGACCAGTGACTGCTGGCAGAGTTCTGGGATGAAGGGCCTTCCATCCACAGCATAGGACCAGGTCACATTCTCTTACTTGCCTTCTACTTGTCTTTCCCTTCTGGGAAAGTGAAGGGCCGGCTCTCCATGGAATCAGATCAAGGTATCTCAGCATGGTTTCTCAGGGAAATGTTAACCCTTTCCTTTCCTGCCCCTCATCACTGCTTTCTTTTTAGCTTCTGTCTTGACAACTTTTCTGGGATGTGATAACCCTTTCTGGTTAGCTATAGTCCGAAGTGGATAATGATCTCAGAGTCAGGATATTAAAGTTTAAGACCTACTTCTACCATGTAACAGGTGTGGGACCTTGGGGAAGTTACTTCTCACTGAGCTTTTTAGTTTCTTCATCTATAAAATGGGGTTAATAATATGGCTATGGTGAGGAAGGCTTTTTGCAAATGTTAAAAGTGTAGAAATGAGAACTATTGCCTCCTTTCCAAACCTTGTGGAAAATTCCTTCAAGAAACAGTTGCTTATTAAATGTGCATGTTGTTATTACTCCGTTCTTTCATAGCTCTTCAGCCCCTAACAGGCTGTGATTTGGGATATACTTTAGGCCGTTCTTTATAGTAGAAGCCCTGGAGGTGACAGGCCACAATGTTACTGGTTTTTGTTTTTTTTTTAATGTGAGGCAATTGAAGTTAAGTGACTTGCCCAAGGTCACACAGCTAGTAAGTGTCAAATGTTTGGTCTGAGGCCGGATTTGGACTCAGGTCCTCCTGACTGCAGGGCTGGTGCTCTATCCATTGCGCCATCTGGCCGCCCCAGGCCACAATGTTATGAGGCATCAGAGAGGGTGGGGTTTGGGAAGTGTGTGAATCCTCTCATTGCCCTTTCTACTCCCCTAGATCCTGTTCATCTCAGATTATTTCTACGCCTTCCTGCGGCGGGAGTACTACCTCACTCATGGCCTCCACCTGAAGCGCCAGGATGGGACTGAGGCCATGCTGGTGCTCAAGTAGTGAGGGGGGCCAGCTGGCCCTGCTGGAGATGGACTCCTCTGATACCAAGTTGGGAGAACTGGGGGTGGGCTGAGCTGCCGCGCCCCCTCCCCTCTCCCTTCATCTTGGCCCTAGTTTGGGGAGGGTTTGGTTTAGAGGTCAGGGGGAGCTCATGATGCCTTCACAGACCTGGATCCTTGGAACTCCAAACAAGAGAACAGCTATCAACAAAGGCCCCTTTGGAAACTGAAGCCTTCAGCATGGAGGATGAATAGTCCCCGATTGGGAAATGGCTGGGTTTGCCATGGGCTCCCCTCCTTGGGGAGCAGTGGAGGGCCTTGGGTGAGTTCTCTCTCTTCTCCCTGGAAATCCTGGTTTCAGCAGGTCCTTCCCCCATTATTCCCCCAAATCCTATACCCTGTTTTGTCTCCCTTGCTTTCCATAGATTATTCCTCGTCCACCTCAGCAAGGTACAAGTTACCCGTGGTCTTTATTCTCCCAGGCCAAAGTATTCCTTCCTCTGCCCTTTATTCTCCCAGGTCAAAATCTGTTCCTTTATACTTTTCCCTTGCCGTTGAGCCTGGACAGCCCCTTTCCCTATGAACCTAAAAGTCAGGCAGAGCCTTGGTGTGTTGTTGATGCTGAATAAATGTCTTTTTCGTAGTGAATACTGGTTGTCTGTGGAAATGAGAAAGGGGTGGGGGAAAGCCAAGCTGGGGAGCAGACTGAAGTGAGGGGGTTCACAAGTGCGATACAGACCTGAGCTATGATGCTCCCACTCCAGTGGGTTTATCTGCCCTTGGACCTGGAATGGAGGCTCTTCTGTTACATCATTAATTGTAGGCCCACACCCCTAACGTGGTCCTACGTGCCTAATGTAGTCCTGGGCTGTTGTGCTAGAGGCCCAGGACCTCAGGGCTAAGTGTGGGGGAAAGATACCAGAGGCTCAGAGCTTGTTGGAGCAGTGGCTAAAGAAGGCTCCTTGTGGCATTTTGCCTTTCTCCCCAGCCATCCCTCTTTTCCTTTTCAGATAGAGGTTAAAAATCAGCCCCTTATGTGCGTGTAAGACTTAAAATTTTACCACACAGAACTCTATGTGCATAGGCATGTCTTTCTTGAATAGGCCCTGCCCCCCAAGTCCAGGGAGGACGCTCATGCTCCACACACTAGCAGGTCTTGTTATGGAAGGTGCTTTGGGACCCACGGGCCCATCAGAGCTGAGATGGACTACTGGAGAAGCGCCTGTTTGAGGGCAATAACCATGAGTGGTGGCTCAGTGATCATGAGATAGAGTTTCTCATGGGGCACTGAGAAAAGTCGTAACTGTCTTGGAGTAACAAGGATGTGTTCTGAAGGACACATATTTGGACATGGAAATGTCCTTCATTTGTCTGGAAAAACAAAACAAAACAAGTTTCCTGCCTGTAGAAGAGACATGTGAATACCAGCCTGAGGGATGCTGGAGATAGAGCGGCCAGGCGAAAGTTACATTTCAGACCAGAGAGACGGCTGGGTCAGGGGAAAGGGCCCAGCATCTTATCTGCATTTAGTGTCCAAGAAGTTCGACCAGGCTGTGTTGCTGTGAAGGCAGAGAGGGAACACTGGCCCAGAGCTGGGGAGGACTTGAATTTCTCTTTATTTATACAGAGTAACGGTAGCTCAAACAGGCTGGTGCTCCAGGACACTGGGGTACATAACTCGGAAGAACAGCAGGCAGGGTTGTGGTCACAAGGGGAAAGCTCAGTCCTTGGAGTGGCTGCCAGCATGGGACGGGTCCAAACTGCATGCAATAAAGATGGGAGGGGCAGGTGCCTAAAAAAAAAAAAAAAAGACCAGAGCCAAGGCAGGGCCAAGGCCCACAGGTGCCCACCCCCTTTCCCCTACCCTACCCCCTCCACTTTCAAAACTGAGAGGGGGCAGCCATACATAGCTATATATCTATATTCTCATCCCCCCACCTACAGACACACAGACAGACAGAGCAGCCCCCGAGGCTCTAGCATCTGGGGGTAGCACCGAGAGTTGATATGTGTACAGAGTTGGGGTAGATGAAAATTCCTCATTGACACAGGATGCCTTCTGTTCTGCTCCAGCCCTGGGTGGGCAAAGTCCTTAGTTTGGCATTGATCTAAGCCAACCACTCCTGCTTTGGGTCCTGGGGAACGGGCCCAGAGAGGGGGTAGAGGCAGCTTTATAGTTCTGGAGTAGGGGGCTAGGCTGCCCCTCCCCAGCTGCTATCTTCCCAGGGCCAGGATACTCCCTGCCCCTTTCTGCTCAGTAGCCAAAGGTCTCCTGGGAGGCATAAACCATGTAGAGGAAGCCATCTTCATCCTTCTCCTGCTCGTAGATTTCTGAGATGGGTGTGGAGACGCTCACCATGCTGTGCTGGTTCACCAGCAGGAAGAAGGCCTGAGTGGGGTTAAGTTGAAGTCTGCGGCTGCATAGGGGAGAGGGGCACAAGGGGAGTCCATTGGAAGGGCAACAAGACCCCTAACTCCCAGCTCTGGGCCCTGACACTGGAGCTGGAAGGAACCTCTGAGCTCTCTAGTCTAACCCCTTTCCCCACCTATGAATCTCCTTGACAGCATCTCTAAGAAGCGTCATCCACCCACCCTGCCCTGTTTGAGGTCCCAGAGACCTCCTGCCTCTCACTGGATGGTTTGGGGTTTTAGAGTTTCTGCTGATCCATTCTCTGCCTCCTGCTTCCTTCCACATCCTGACTCCACCCTCTGAAGCCCAGGGCTAATCCCTCTTCCACATGGCAGCTCTTCAAATACTTGAAGACAGCTATCATGTCTTCTCTAACTTCTAAAGGCTAAAACATAAACAAACTCAGTTCCTTTAATCCTCATATAGCATGAATTCTAATTCATTTCCAGGCTAGACACTATTCGGTGGATCTGTTGGAGTTTGTCAGTGCCCCTCCTTAAACATGTTCCCACAATCGAATGCTGTATTCTAGATGTCAGCTGACCAGGCCAGAGAACAACCGAATTTCCTCCCCCCTCCCCCGCTTCATCCTGGACACTACCTCTATTAATGGCACTAGTTTTCATGGCTGGACTGCCCTACCTCAGCCCAAGCCTGAGGTCAGACTCAGTCAGCACTGCCCAGGTCAATGGAAGGTGGGTGAATGGAAGGGGTGGGCCTCACTCACCGGATGATCTTCACTAATTCACTCATGTTGACGTGGTCAGGGACGAGGAACTTGGTCTTGTCCAGGACAGGCAGCTGTTTTTCCCCTTTGTATCGCTCAATGATCACCTACGCGAAGAAGGTTGGGTAAGAGGAAGCAGGTGCAGAGCAGCAGCCCCAGGCATGTGCAGGCGGCCCAGACCCCGGCACTCACCGGGATCTTGCTGGGGTGCTGCTCGCGGATCTGCTGCACTTCCTTGCATCTGTCGGCTGGAAAGATAGGCGGCAGTGAGGCTCTGGCCCGGGTGACTCGAAGCAAGCGGCCTGGGCCCGCAGAGACCCTCCCTCACTGTGGCTCCCTGGGCACTGGGAGCCACCATGTATAAACAAGGAGGCGCCAGCTTCCGGGTGACCCGGCCTCCCGCCCACACGTCCACCGCCGCCCCTCCGCCCCAGCCCCCGTCCCGGGGAACCCCTCCGGCCACGAGCACCCGCCCCCACCCCTCACACCAGACTGTCTTATGCACACACCCGCCCGGAGAGACTCAGGCTACCCAAGAGACCTTTTCCCACCCCCCCCAACCCCCTGCACCGACCCAGACGGGCTAGGCAGGGGTCCAGGGCTCCCCTTGCGTGCGTGGGAAATGCAGCTTCCGACGGCCGGGCTGGGCTACAGCAGGGGTACCCGGCGACCCTCAGACGCAGCACAGGCTCTCCCCTGGCCCTGAGCCAGCCCCCCGCCCTGGCCACTCGCAGTAAACACGCCCGGGCTGCGGGGGAGGGGCCTCGTCTGTCTCCTCCCCTTACGCCCCTTAAAGGGCAAACCCGGGTGGGGGAAGGAGATCGAGTCCGGGAGGCCGCTCTCCCCCTACCCCCCCGCCCAGCCCCGGAGCTCTCGCAATGGAGGTGGGGGCGACCCCGGAGTTGCCCTCCTGTACCCAGACCCTGTAGGTATCTGCGTGACGCCACGCGTGCTCATGACATTAGCGGCCGCCGGCTTCCCACCCCAGCAGGTACCCGGACGCCCCGCAGGATCTGATCGGACCCTTCCAGCCCCCCACCCCTACCCCGCCCCGGCCCGGCCCGGCCTCACCGAAGCTTCGCCGCTGCTTGAAGGGCCGGTCGGAGGGCATCGCGCCGGGGTCCTGGGTCGGGCAGGGGTGGGGTGGAGTGGGAAGTTCAGGGTCAGGGATCCGGGTGTCGCCGCTGCTGCTCCGGGTTCTCTGTCGCGCGCGCTCGGGCTCGTTCTGGTTCTCAAACCCGAGCAGCTGCTGCCCGAAGGAGATGGTAACTCGGTTCGGTGACGTCACTTCACAACATTCCTTAAAGGGGAGTCTGGCCCTGCCCTGCTATTGGGCCGACGAAAAAGCCACCCCATCCGCCCACTGACCCCGTGACGCAAAGGCAGCTCCGGCCAGGAATGGACAACTGAGGAGGCGGGGCTCCCAAGGAGACATCGCCTTCCTGGTCGCTGCCATGACAACAGATAGCCGCACAGGTCGGCTCCAGGCCGCGACGTCACTTGCCCCGCCCCCTCGAGTCCTAACTCAGGGCCTACATTCCCAGGCCGGGACTCGCGCGCCGCGCTCGGGCCTTCAGCAGCGGGCTGGACCCACAGCAGTAAGGACAGGGCCCGCAGCCGGAGGTGCTGGCTGTTCTGCGGCAGGCGGCGGAATGGGCAAGCCGGACTCTGGAAGCTGAGCCCCCGCGACCCCCGGGTCCTTCGGCCTTGCGCTCCCCAGAAGACGCAGCCTTGGTTTCGAGAGAAAAGGATCATAGGTGCGGGGAACTCGGCCAGGATGTCCGGGCGTCCCCAGTGACAGGCAGGACTTAGAGCCCGGGCCCCGGCGGAAGAAGCAGAGGCCGGTCCTGCCCCAGGGCACACGGTGACTTAGCAGTGGCAAAGCAGGACCTAGAAACCACGCCTTCCGGCTGTTTTCAATATCCTCACGCCCAACTCACGTTGGGTAAGGCACAGGACTTTCCTGGGCCTCAGTTTCCCCACCTGTGAAATAGGGGAGTTGGCCTAGGTGATCCACCAGGTCTCTTGCAGCTTATGTTGGCACATCTTTCGGACTGGTTTCACCGGCGGGAGGTTCACGTTCCCTGCTCCTCCACGTTCATTGCTCCTGTTCGCAGATCGATCTCTCACCTTAACTTCGGACAGCCCTCCCCCCTCTTCCTTTTCTTTAAATTCAATTAAATGGCATTTTTTTAATACTTAACAAAAGCAAAAACATGGCTTTAACCCTTGGCAGTGTTTGTGACAGGGAGAGGGGAGTGAATGAAAATGATTTTCAAATGCTGATGTTTGATAGGAAAATGTTTTAAATAAAAAATTCACAACTGAGGCTCGTTTAAATGCCATATGGTTTCACAGGAAAGGCTACCAAGCAGCTTCTGTGTCCCCGAAGAGCTGAGAGAGTGAGGAGGGAAGTGTGAAGAAGGGAGGGAAAGCTGAGAAGCTGAATAGAAGGGACTGATGATTAACTCTTCCCATCACCCCACACAGTGGCTACTCCTTTAACTCTAGGTAGTTAAGGAGGTTTATTTTTTTTTTCTTTTTTAGGCAATTGGGGTTAAGTGACTTGCCCAGGGTCACACAGCTAGTAAGTAACTGTCAAGTATTTGGTCTGAGGCTGGATTTGAATTCAAGTCCTTCTGACTTCAGGGCCGGTGTTCTATCCACTGTGCCGCCTAGCTGCCCCCAGTTCAGGAGGTTTGTAAAGAAAAACGTTCTTGGTTGTCCTCTCAAAACGCTGAAAGGAGATATGGCTATGAGACAAACAATATACACAGCAGAATGGTGCTGGAAGCCTGGGTCCCAGTCCTGGTCGTGCTAAAGGGTTTGATTTCCTCTGTAAAAGCAGCTTTTCAGACTCCAGGATTCTACAGAGTTGCTTCTTTTTTTGGCTTACGGTAGGGATGTCAGTCCTGGCTTCTGTTCAGTGCTTCATAGTGCTCTGCACATAATCTGGGCCTAACAAAATGAATTCTGCTCCTATTGACTGGGGAGAACTATTGAAGTGTTTTGCAAAGAACACACAAGGATTAAGTAAATAACCAACTCTGAAAGAAGCAATTTGAACTGAGGCTCTCTCACTGACACACAAAAAGGCCTGCTGGGTCTCTTAACTTGAGAGCCTGGGATGAGAAAGTTTCTCCAGCAAGCCTATATTGTGACATGGACAGCAATCTCAGGGAGCTTGGCTTATGTTCTCACCTAACACAGGGCCTCATTTCCTCTGTGGAGCTCAAAAGTGGCTGTGGATACTTTTTAGTGGAGAAAAATGGAAGGGAGTACCCAGTGTCTAGGGAATCTCTCCTATATTCAGGCTACAGCTGAGCTACAAGATGTCCCATTAGGGGAGGTAAATGATTGAGGCAGCTGGAGATGGCAGAAGTAGATTCAAAGGGCCATCACAAAGCCCTACCCTACCCCCAGTGCCAGGATCCATATCCTTTTATGAAGGCAGGAAATCACCCAGTGTATACCAGGCCTCAAGGCTGCCTGGGCCTCACTATCCTCCTCTACTGCCACACCCGAAGCACTGGGAATTGGTGTTGGCTCTCACATGCCAGGTGCTAGTCAAAGGTAGTGTTTGTACCCTCATGCCACACAAACACCTTATTTCATGTGACCTTTCTGAGAAAGGGAAAATATGCTGTTCCACAAAAAGTAATTTTTGTGTTAACAGGTGTTAACCCCAAAACCTCCTTTAATATTAAAGCCTTGTAGCTGAAAATATTCAGAAAATGTCTAAAATCACTTTCTCTACAAAATAGCTTCTTATGTGGTCCCCTTACCTGGTCTCTTCCCACCTAATCCTCAGAAGCTATCCATCCCTCCTTCCCCTTTTCAAAAGCCTTCAACAGCTCCTCGAGGCCCCCAGAACCAAGTACTTCATCCTCAGAATTTAGGGGCCTCTATACTCAGAGTCCAACCTACCTTTCTAGGATTACGTTAGCCCTCCTCCATCACCTGAAATTTTCTTCAAGGTTCAACTCAAACGCTACCTCAACCATGAGGCCTTCAGTGAGCCTCTCACCCCATTCTACTCCTCTCAGAGGTACTCCCCAATGAGTCTTCATTGTTTTGTGCCCCCAGAATGCTCTGCACCTGTGATTTTACAAAGTATAGGTTGCTCCTAGTAAGGAATAAATAGCATCTCTGTAACATCCAGTTTGTTTCCTGGGGCAGTTAAGTGATCTCTGCCCAGGGTCGGTACATATGAGGCAGGACCTGGATCCAGGTTTTCCTCACAGGTTACTCTGCATAATGTAATACCAGCTCCCACACAGTAAGTGCTTAGTGAATAACCGTTTAATTGGTCAATAGCATCTCAAAGGGCCCAAAGGAATCTTTCTTTATAGGGAATCCCCCAGGGCCTCACATCAGTTAATTTTCCTCTTGACCTCTTAACATGGAAAGTGCAGCAGAAATGCTCATACAAAGTCTCTTCTAAGTTGGAGTAAAGCCGATCATGCTTCTTCCACAGGCTTCCCTCCTGGTCCTTGGGCCATCCCTTCAGACTCCCCTCATCTTTCTGGGCTGGTTCTCAAGCCCTTTGCAGGTTCCTCCTCTGCTCTACTACTAACGGGCCTATGGAACCTAGTTAGCCTCTGTGCCAGAACAAGAGCAATCCCCAATGGGGCCCAAAGTCCCCCCAGACCCACTGAATGTGGCTGCAAGACAGAGATGGATGGTTTCCCATTCACACCAGGACTTGTCCATTGGATGTGTGTCCCCTTCAAATCCCTTGGAGAGGCCACACATTCAGCAGCCCCCTCCCTAGCTGCCACTGGATTCACAGGCTGACTCCTCTACCAGGTCATGGGATCATAGATTTAGATGTGAAGAACCCCTGAAGGTTACTCAATCCAACCTTCTCATTTTACAGAAGAAATTGAGGTCAAAAGAAGGGAAGTGACTTGCCCAAGAAGACAACGAACTCAGGTTATCTGACCCCAATGTTCTTTCCACTATATCTCTTGCTGCTTGTGTTGTCCTCACAGATCCAGGTTCCAGACCCTCCCCCGCCCCGGAAAAATAGCTCATGAGGAGACCTTCCCAACAGGGCATGTAAAGATACAACAAAAGAATAATCATTACAGTTATTTTTAGTTAGACAGCATTTCAAAATAGCAACAAAATTAAAACCAGAAGCCCAGAGCCCAGATTTGGGAGGGGGGTTGGGGGGGGCAACTGGCCAGAAGGGAGCTCAGGCCTTAGGGGGTGGGCACCAGCCCAGGCCATTAAGCTTGTCTCCAAGGACTTTCTTCCTGATGGCTGAAGGCTCCAACTGTAGCCTCCGAAGATTCAAGGTTAAGAAAAAGGATAAGAAAATCAATCTGCCCCACTCCTCCCCCACCCCACCTGGGTCACATGATCTCTGTAAATCCAGTCTGACATGATAATTTTGTTTTCCACATGCCAGTCAGCGGTGAGAGGGAATTGACAGTAATGCTTTCTTTCAGGGAGACTATTAAATTAAAGGAAAAAAATATGGCAACTCGAATATGGCAAATTATTCTGTTGGATTTTGGATCACAATCAGGAAATAATCTTTATCTGCAAAAAGAAGAAAAGATGTATGTCACAACAGACTGATAACAGACTGATTCCAGACTCCAAGTCCAGGCTCTGCCACAAATTTGTGTGGCCTTGGACAAGTACTTTGCTTTTCCTAAGCCTCAGAGTCACAGGAGTGATGGGATTGGCAAATTAGAATGAGAAGGGACCTCAGGGCTTATCCAGGCCAACCCCCACCTGAAAAATAATTTCCTCTACAGCAGATCCAACAAGTCATTAGCCTTTGCTCAGGAAGGGGGGGATCCACTGCCTTCCAAGGTAACCCGTTCCCCAGTTCCTCTTCACTGGGGGATGGGCGATTCAGGGCTCTTGCTGCTTTATTCCTGAATGTGACCTCTCCCTTCATTCCGACGAACACTGCCATAGCCCTCTTGGATACCAAATCATCCTATGGACTCATGTGTGTGGTCCACTAAAAGCCATAGATCTTTTTCAAATGAAATGCTAACCAAGCCTCCCTCCATCTTGTATTTGTGAGGTTAACTTTTAAAATCCAAGTGTCAGACCTCACATTCATCCCCATTAAGAATCTTCTTAATTCAATTCAGCTCAACATTTTAGCCCATCAATACCTTTTAAAATCCTGTTTCTATCAATCCAATATATTAGCTAACTGTTCTCTACCCTTGATTTGAGTCATCTGCAAATTTGATAAGGATGCTATTTTTGTCCTTATCTAAGTTACTGATTAAAGAATAGGGAGATTCAAATTCTGGTTTGAAGCATCTTTGTTTCAGGCACTAGTACCTATGATGAGGATAGATCCAGACCCCAGAAAGGAAAAACCCTGGACTTTCTCACTTGGCCAAATCTCTGGCATTCCCCTGAGGTTATAATGCCATCAACTGGCCTTTCATTGTGGCTACACCCAATCTCCCCTCCCTTGTACTCTCCATTGTCCAGGTCCCAGGAGTTCTGTTCACCCCAGTTTACTGGCCACTCTCATCCAGATCTCCTTAGGCCCCTCCTCCCATCACCCCAAACTACTTGGCCATTCCTAGAACCCTCCCCACAGGCTTTCTGTATATAAGGTCCATCTTGTCTCCATTAAGATGCTCTGATTCTTAGAATCTAGCCACTGCGCAGATTTTCACAATCTAGTCAATAGCCCATAGATGTTCAGATTCCTTAAGAGTCTAGCTAATATGGCGAATCTTCAATAAACCGTGTTTTGGCTGAAAGAAAGCTTGGATCTAATTCTTTTGGGCAGGACCCACGTGTCGTGATTTTAGGATTCCAGGACCCCTAACCTCTACACCTCATGACCTATAGTATGCCTCTAAGGCAACCTTGGAAATGGACATTTGCCCAGACTGGAGGCAGGATTGTTTGTGTAGGGGTATGTGTGTGGCAGAAAATACAGACATCCTTTATACCAAAGTGGGGGAACAGGCTGGTCACAAGTTGTATGGACTCCTAAGTTCCTGGAAGGCAAAGGACAGGGTCTTATTCATCTCAGTCTGAATCTCCAGTGCTGGACCCAGGGACTCTCATATAGTAAATCTTTACTAAAAGTTTATTGAAATGAAGTCAGCATGTAATGGCATCTCAACCTTAAAAAACTTGGCCTCTTCAACCAAATTACAGCATACAGCAAGTTCAATCTGACCAAGGTCAGCCCTCCTACCCAAGAATCTGTCCTTTGTATCTGTTTGGTGCGCATCCTGTGCAGACTTCCTTGTGCTCCTGTTCTCTCCAGGGAAGTGACTCTGTCATTTCTGTACTAGTGGCCCAAGCACCTGGTACAGTGCAGAACACACAACTGACACTTAATAAATTCATGCTGACTGACTGAAATATAGCTCTTGTTCCTGTTTCTGTACTTGTGATAGAAATTATGATTTGGGGAGAGCCAGAGTTTGCCCCTTTTTTTAAGTCTTCATTTGACAACTCAGCCTTGGAAGGATAGGACTTTGAAGAATAGATAGGATTAATTCTCCTCAATCTGGTTATTGCTACCCCACCCAACTTTACAAGGAATTGAATCTAAAGTGAAATTGGCCCATTCATTGTGTTCCACTCAGGCTCAGGGTAGGGGATACAGATCCTTTGTCTAGATTCCTAGAGCCTGGGGGTGGTCTGGGAGTAAGAGTGACTTAATCAAAGTCACATCCCTCAGGCCCTCTTTAGAATAAATCTACCTCATTAACTGTTAACCAATCAGAGTTGACAGCTATCCTCAGGAACACCCACTCTTCCAAAGCCATATAAACTGTGAGCCCCCAGCTATGATTCATCTTTGGCCTAAGAGAGTAGGCCAAATGACCATTCCTTTTATTAATAATATGGTAGTACTATTAATAAAATGATTAATTACCTAGAAACTATGTCCCTCGAACTTCTGAAATGTCACACTTAGTAGGTACTCCAAAGTAAACTATTTATTAGAGTTTATGCATAATAAACAAAGTTGACAAAGTATGCTACACTGATCTGGCTTGCGACTCACTCACTAGCAGTGCAGACCAAAGGTATCAAATTCAAAGCTCCAACCAGACTAAAATGTCATGGGGAAATGTTTAACAAAATAAACAAAAATACAACACAGCATAGATTATGTTAATTTCTACGAGATAGACACCACTGGGGTAAACTAACAATGATAGTTTCCTTATTGTGACAGGAAAGAGACTCAACCTAGACTGTGCAGATGAGTGTCTGCAGCTACTAACCCTAAGGGGCCCCTTACATCAGGTAGGCTGGACTAGATGAATTTTAGGATCCTTTTCACCCCTAGAAGTCTAAAACACCAGGCACGGAAGAAAGAAATAGAAGGACCCACCTCCCTGCTAGTATCAACAGATGAACATCAGCTGTGGAGAAGAGAAGTACTTTGATTAAATAGTGGCTGTGCAGTCTAGGGCAGAGCAGTACTCCAGTGGGAGTCACGAGAGCTGAAATCCAGTCCTGACTGCCACAAATTCCCTGTGTTACCTTGGGTATGACATTGAACATTCTCCGAGCCTCAGTTTCTCCATCCATACAATGAGGGTTTATAACACCATCATCTCTGCAGGCCCTCTAATTCCTTCATCCTATGTCTTATGATGTCACCAAAGGAAGTTTCTTTCCAACATGCCCAATGAAATCCTGAGAACTGCTCTAAGATTCGCGCAATGAGACTCTTACCTGGAGCAACCATGATCTCATTTTTCTTGGAGCGAATGCGGAGGAATGTGAGATCGTTCTGGGGGTCAATGTCTCGCACAGTGCCCCGAGCCTTCAAGATGAAGCTGTGCATCAGGTTGGCGTACTGCATGGTGGTGGAGTTGTCCATGGTGCTTTTGATTGGAATGCCTGGGCCAAGGACAGGTGAAGTGAGAAAAATCAATGCAACCCCTTCTGCTTCTTCCTCATTCCCATGATTAGTGGAAATGCCTGTTTGTGCTTGTATCATACAATAAAATGAGAGATCAATCTTTATAATCTTGAGAGTTTTATGGTACAAACAGGGTCACCCATTTAAAAGTCAACTCATTTAGATTCCAATAAGGATTACCTTTTAAATGAGTGGAAGGGGTCTTTTTGTCCCAGTTTCAGAGGCAAAAAGCTCTCTGAAGTAAGTTACCTCAAAAAACTTGAAACCAACCACATGTTAAATGACTGGAGCCTGGCTCAACAAACTGTAGTAGTATATGAACAGCAGTGTCTGGTGGTACCATTAGAAAGATCAGAAGAGATATAAGAAGAATCCCATGAAAGAGCAGAACAACATGCACACTGACTATGAAGACTCCAGAAAACAGCAAAACCAACAAAAATGTGGAAAAAATACTAAGAGTCCAGAAGAAGACATAGAACCAATAGGTTATTTATGCTTTGATGCATCATCACATTTATTCTTGATTGTGGAACTGAATGATTATTTTTGTTGATGGGACCTGAGTTTAGAATAACAAAGAAAAGGGGCAGCTAGGTGGCACATTGTATAGAGCACCTGAGTCAGGAGGAGCTGAGTTCAAATTTGGCCTCAGACACTTGACACTTACTAGCTGTGTGACCCTGGGCAGGTCACTTAACCTCACTGACTAGCCAAAAAAAAAGAATAACAAAGAAAAGCCAGCTTCCTCCTCCCGATTATTGTACTTGCCATCCCACCCCACCCCCTGTGGGGAGCAAGCATCCAGCACTTAGCACAGCATCTAACATACCGTTAAGTGGTTAGTTCAGCTTAAAGTTGAATATGACAGATGCTTATTTTGAAAGGAACCAAGCTAATGACCCCATATGAGTAAGATTATACCCATTTATCAAGGGGAAGATGAGTAGAGCTGACTCTCTTTCCTCCCAGGGTCCCTTAGCTCTGAGAGGTAAACTTCTCCCTTATCTTGCTGGAGTCCTAAGACACTTTCCAGCATGCTCCATGCCAAGCCTTCTCTACTCAAGACATTCATCTCCACCTCCTCTCCACCAGAGGCCCTTGGCTCTCATAGGAGAACTGCCTTATCTTTCTGGGAGTGGGAGGAGGTCCAGGCTTCTACTCAACTCCCCAACCCTAACCTTCCTACTTCCAGCCAATATTGTCTCCCCACTTCAGAATGTAATCTTCTTGAGGGCAGAGACCATCTTGCTTGCTTAGCACAGTGCCTGGCAGGTAATAAGTGCTTAATAAATTCTTTCTCTCTTTCTCTGTCTTGGAGCTAGTTTGGCAGTGATGTGGAAAGAGCATTAGAAAACATGTGACTGAATTGCAGCCCAAACAACTATTTATGTGACCTTGGGAAAAGTATAATCTCTTCAGGCTTCAGTTTTCTCATCTGTAAAATGGGCATAGTTCCTACCCTACCTCCATAGTAGGGTTTTTCTGATGATCAAATGAAATAACACTTGAAATGACTTTGAAAACTGTCAGAAGCTGTATAAATCTATTATCGTTTTTATTTTCACCACAAGGCAGAGAAAACATTAAGTCTGGTTCATCTGTCTTTTTGGAGGGTTTAAGGAAATGATCCGATATATTTATCAATTCTGTCCCAGGAACTGTCAGAGCTAAGCCACTAAAAGTGCCCATGCTTTTGGCAGTACTTTCAAAATGATAGTTCTAGGAATGCTTCATGGCTCTATGCAAAGCAGTTCAGACAAAAACCTGAAAAACAAGTAGTTTCTTAACTAAGAGGATGATCGGAAGCAGTTGACATTTCTTGACACGAGATAGGGTAGATTCAGAAGCAAACCACTTGGTTGGTATGTTCTCATCCCCAGCATGATGTGCTTGGAGGTTTCTTAACTTTTATGATGCTTCTAAAAGGGCTTATTTCATATACTCCTCCCCAATCCTCCCTTTCCCTCTTCCTTCCAGACCATAGTAAGGTTTCATCCACTAATGCTGCATCACACTATTTCTTCACGATCACAAGCTGCAGGATGTGTTGTAAAGAGCCTTTCACTAAGTCAGGAGATGTGAGTCTCATTGTGTGACCACAGGCAAGTCATTCATCTTTTTCTAGGCCTCGGTTTCATCTTCTGTACAATGAGGGATTAGATTAAATAATATTTAAGCAAGAGTCCTTACTACTCAAACATTCACTAAGTGTCTATTGCCTGCCCTGCCAGGCACTGCGCTTGATGCTGGGAGTGGTATAGATGGTCCCCAGAGCTCAGGACCACAGCTCAAGGTTTACATGGAAAGAGTTCAGTTAGGATGCTGTCTTCCACATCACACTCTCTGACTCGTGCACACCTTGTGTTTCCCCTGGTGTTGGAGGTCACTCTACACAAAGATGAAATAGGACACTTACCCTTTTCATCAAAGAGTTTGCAATGTAAAATTCTATAATTTTCTAAGAGTCAACATGTAGGTGAATTTTCAACATTCACAGAAGTTACTTTGTATCTATGCATTAGAAGAGAGACCCTCATTACTGCACCTGAAAATGCAGTACTCATGTTCCATGACAAGTTGGCGACATTTTTGGGTCTGAAGTAAGATACCTGGTAACATTAAATTCACCTTCTAGCTTCCTCATAGGACTCAGCATAGATAAGCCCTTGCTGAAACAAAGCTTGTATGGAGGCGCCTGGGTCTAGCTAAGGTTTCTAAAGAAGCCTAAATGCCAAGCTATCTAGTGATAATTTTCTCTTTATAATTATGCCTTCCCCCTCTTTCCAAGAAATACTTTCAAGAACCTTGGGCTTAGGAGGTTTCTAATGGCTTGGGACAGTTCTGGCACATAGAATAAGTTGCCCTTGATCACCCAACTAGAGAATGGCAGACCCAGGACTGGAACTTGGGTTCAGGGCTCTGTTCACTATACTCTTGCTGCCTTTGAGCCTCAGTTTCCTGTTCTGTAAAAGAGTTAAGAAGCTAGGAAGCTATGCTCCCCTTAGCAGGGCTGTCATAAGGATAAAACAAGATCATGAGTATGAAAGTGGGACAATAACTGTAAGAAATGGCAGTTCTCTTATACGGTCAGAGAAGGGGAACTAAGTACCTTCTGAATTGACAACAATGATCCCTTGCACTCCCTTCTGGCTCTGAATTCGTTTTAGGGTTTCTTCTACTTCAGCCTGGCAAATGGAAAAAAAAAAGGAGAGAAAAAACAAGAAGATTAGTTCATTACACCCAGTTCCCGACTCCTCCTTAAACTTTGCCAGGAACTGTCAGCCCTGGGGTCACTGTAACAGTTCCTTGGATGCTGTTACAGCCTCCACTCCAGCTAAGTCCTCCTATCGTAACTACAGAACTTGGTTACTGTAGAATGTGTTCAAACCTAATACAAACCAGGCCATGATGATCATTACAGTCTTAATGCATCTTCACCACCCTGAAGCAGGTCCATTTCACACTAGTAGGGACACTTCTTAACATAGCCGACAAGGATGCACAGAATAATGATGCTATTTATTCCAGTCTTTACTCTTCTCTCCAAATACCTCCTGCCCATGAGGGAGGAATACTTAATGTCCACGGGATTTGGATACTTAAGTTATAAACTTCCTGTAAATAGGAACAACTTCGCTGGGCTCCTATTCAAGGTTCAGCGTTTACCTCCCCATCAAAGATCAGCTAGAAATAGCAAATTCTCCATCCCTGCCCTACTGCCAGTGGAAATACCTGGGATACTCTCTGCTGTCCAGGGAAGCCCTTTAACTACACCTTTAACTGCTTCCAAGGGTGGGAAACCTTTGGCCTCAAGGCCACATGCTGCCTTCTAGGTCCCTGGATGCTGCCTGTTGACTGAGTCCAAGCTTTACAGAACAAATCCTTTTATTAAGGGGATTTGTTTTGTGAAGTTTGGATTCAGTCAAAGGGCCCCACTTGAGGACTCAGAGGGCCACATGTGGCCTCAAGACCTCAGGTTCCCCACCCCTGGTTTAGACACAAAGCAGAAGGGAGAATGCCTAAACCTCCTGTTGGAGAAAGATATTTCTTTTTTTTTTCTTTAGAATATCCTTTCCCATATCAATGTTTCCCATTTCAATTTAAAAACCGTGTAATATGGAAGTCCAGATCACTAGACCTAGAATCAAGAAGACTTGTGTTCAAATCTGGCCCCAGACACTTAGGAGGTGTGTGACCAACCCTGGGCAAGGCACTTGACTTCTTTATGCTTCAGTTTCTTCAACTTCAAAATGGAGATCATAGCAACAACTACTTCCCCGGGTTGTTGAGAGGATCAAATGAGGTAACAATTGTTAAGGTCTCAGCACAAGGCCTGGCAGAGAAGAGGTGCTTAATGAATATTTATTCCCTTCTCTTCCCTTTCCTACTACGTGCAAGGTGCTGGGCTAGGCTCTGGGACACAAAGAGAAAATGAAGAATATACTCCCTATCCTTGAGAAGCTTCCATTCCTTTGGGAAAAAAAAGTTATAAAAAGTGATTGGGTCCTCTAGTATTACTGGTGTTATGGTTCAGCTACATTATGGGTTAATAACAGGAATCTAACCAACATTTACAACATTGCTTCTATGGGATAAGAAGTTCCAAATTTATTATCTACTAATTTATTTCCATGTTGGGGATGACCTGCTTTCTTTTCACCTTTTTTGTGTCTGGCCCCAAGCCCTAATAAAGTAGCTTAATTTGTACAATACAGACCATGTGAAATACTTAATATGCATACAGGTAAAACTGTGTGTTATCAAAGAATCCTGAATTTTGAGTCAGAAAATTTTGGCTTGAGCCCTGCCTCCTCTACTGCTAGTTCTAGGACATTGGGAAGTTCATTCTAGGTCTCATTTTTCTCACCTGTAAAATGGGCTGAAAATATCAACCCTATCTAATTTCAAAGAGGGATGTTGTAAAGGCAAAATAAGATAGGGCAAGTAAAACAGGTTCGTGCCTGTGAAGCTTTTTGTAAAGACTCATGTAAATATAACAGTAACATGTTATATCTGTTGCATGAGGGAGGGGGCAGTATGTGTCCTTCATGTCTCTTATTTAGGAGAACTGGAAGAAAAACAACAGAACCATTGAACAAATGGAAACCTCAGCGTCTAGTGCACAAACAAAAAATTCAAACATCTTCCAGGAAGCAAATCTCCAATAAGGGAAGGGAGGACAGCCTCTGAGACTTAATGCACTTAATTAACTGGCACCTGAAGACCTGACACATCACAAAAACTCTATACAAGAAATGTGTGACAAGGACTCCGTGGCAATAGTAAACACTTAGGAATGTATAAACAAGATACATAACAGAGGTCAAATCTAAAACCACCTAAGGAGGTAAAGTCAACTTTACTTCAGAGGGCTTGCTTCAAAGAAAAACCTTTTGATCCCAAGCACTCCTTTCTTTCAATAAGGTTGGACGTAGAGAAGCACTTTCTTCCCAGGGGCTAGTGTTGGGAAAGTAGTTCATATTCTGGTTATTTCCTGGTGGGTATTAGACTCATGACCCAATAAACTCACAATGAGCAAACATAAGAGGATAAGGAAGTTGGACAAGCCAAATTCTGCAAATACAAAAAGACCTGGCAAAATCTATAAAATGGGTGAACATTTGGGCTGCGGAAGTAGATTTAGGAATATCTGTAAATCCGGATACAAATAAATGGTATCAAAAAAGCAAGTACGTGAATAGAATCTAGAAACGGAGGAAAAAGCAAGAATCAAAACAAGCACAAATAATGTGTTGGTTCATGGTTTTCTGTCATCCTGGTGGTATCCAGGGGCATCCCACAGGCCTGTATGTAAAGTGTCTTTACTTGGGTTCAAAAAAAGCCAATGTACAATTGCAGAAGGGGGAAGATATGACTATGTGAGAAAAGACTAGGGACCACAAATCTGAATGGTCTAGTGGTGTGACAAGCCAACTAAAAAAGCTAGTGATCTAATGCAGCCAGTCTACCTTAGGAGAGGAAAAACGTCCAGTACAAAAGCGGTGACAGTCCTGCTGTTCTAAGCTCTAATCAGGCCATCTTGTAGAGCGTTTGGGCATCGAATTTGAGGAAGGGCAGTGACAATTTAGAGAATGCCCATAAGAGCTTAACCAGAGGACCATGCCAAAGGAATCCATTGCCTGTTAAGGGACTGCTTAACCTGGAGAAAACTCAGGCAGGAAACATGATGATTGCCTTCAAGTAACTGAAGGTGTGTCATGTGGATGAGGGATCTGATTTATTCTAGCACCAATAATAATAATAATAAGCAGGAAGGAGACAGATTTCATTCACCCAATGTCGGGAAGAACTTTTAACAAGCATAACCTCCCGACAATAGAATTCGAGGTACCGAGTTCCCCGTCCTCCGACAAGCATTTATGAAACACCTGCTAAATGCAGCAAAGGCCCTGTGACCACCCTTCAGGAATGCTAGGGAAGGAACGGCTGTGGAGGCCGAGGCCGATGCATCAGGCCCTCCGCGAGCCTTCCTGGGATAGTACGACTGCGCTCTCGAGATGCTTCGCGGCTATCGGGGTGGGGGAAGAAGTGAAGGAGAGGAGTCTCAGAGGAAGGAGGACCACCCGGCAAAGCTCACTTGCCCGGCCTTAACATCCTACGGCAGGCCTCCCTCAGCCTCTACGAGCCAGAGCCTGGGCGGGGCAGCCACTTCCGGTCCCCCGGCATTCGGGCCCCGGCGCTTTAGTTCCCACCCTCCGCCTCCCTGTCAGCGCCAGCCTCCAGGCCCAATCGCATGCTACGGAATGCACGAACGGAGAAGGCCTTCGGCGTCAGGCAGCAGGCCATGAGAGAACCAGGGCCTGAGGCTGGGGCTGCCTCCCGCCAGGGTCTGGCACTTACCATCCTTCAGGCAGAAAAGACAACACCGCAGCTACAACAGAGGCGGGGGCGCCCTACCCAGTCCAGAGACGGTTCCCTTCGGCGCCTGCGCAACCCCACCCCGTAAACAGGGAGACGCTCAGGATTGGCATCTCTTCCAGCCAGTGGCGTGTCAGTTTCCCTAGAGAGTGGGCTCTTAGGCGTCGGCTCCCCGAGGGCCCGTCGGTGATTGGCACAGCGCGAGCCGGAAGCGCAGCCCAGGCGCGAGCTCCGCGGCTTGACGCAACAGGCGCGCGGTCAGGGTCCGGTCTGGGTGCGTGGAGTTTCGGTAGCTCTCTCATCTGCTGCGGGCTGTGAAGGGCCGCCCGGGAGAGCGGACGGACCGGGGGCGGTGACCTCGGGGTGGGGAGGGGCTGCATGCATCTCCGTCGCATTCTGACTTGGAGCCGTGGTCCGCTCACGACCCGGGCAAGTGGCAGGTCTGACTTCGGTTTTGTCCTCCGAAAGCGGGGCAAGTGTTAGGGGTCTTCTGTGGCGCGTCTTGTGACATCAGAGGTAGACGGGTCTGGGGCGCAGGGATCCAGGATCGAGCTCCCTGAAACTACCTCCCATGCTAACATTCAGACTTTCGGTACGGGACCATTCTCTTTGTGTTAACTGCTTCTGCCGTGCCCCACCCCTTAGGCCAAAGCTGCTTTTACTTTCCCTTGTTTCTCCTGGAGGTCGGGCACCCTCACCCTGCAAGAAGGCTCCCCAACAAATAGAGCAGGATCTGCAATGCCTGGCCACCCAAGATGGCAATGTTTGAGTAAGACGGATCTCAGGAGACAAAGCTATAAGTGGTAGCCGGGCTTGTGACAATTAACTTCACCTCTCAGCCCCATTTTTCCTCATCTGTAATATGTGGATAATACTTGTACCCGCCACTTCATGGGTTTGTGGTGACGGTGCTTTGTATACTTTGATTGTTGACATTCTTAAATTACTTTAACTCTATGCAGTAGTGATTAATTACTTTCCATTTTACAGAAGAGGCTACTGAGGCTTAGAGAGGAAAGGACCTAAGGTCATTACTGAATAGCAGAGCAGGGATTTGAGCCTAGACTCCTGATTCAGGCATTACTATCAATTTCTTCTGCTTTCCATTTGAGCTTTTTGAAAGCCCTGGCCTTGGAACAAGGGCAGCCCTATAGGACAAATACAAAACTCAGTGGATATATTATATTTTTGCCTTTATATCCTGTGTTTAGCACAGAGCTGGGCACATAAACATTTCATAAATTCTTGTTGAATATTCAGTGCACACTGAGAGTATTGATTTCTCAGGTAATTTTTGTGTGAAATTGCCTATGTTGGGACTAATGAACTGTCAAAGGTGCTTTGTAATCAGGTAGTCAAAGCCATAACAGACCACAGAGGAGGCAGTATATTGTAGTGGAAAGAGCACTAGCAGCCTTTTCATTCCACCAATCAACAAAGATTTATTAAGTGTCTACTATGTGCCAGGCCTGTGACACTGTCCCTCTGCCTTCCAGTAATTTCCATTCTCTTGGTTTACAAACAAAAAATATACAGTGATGAGGGGAGGGTATTAACTGGCAAAAATTAAGGAAAGCTTCTTGAAGAATGTGGCATTGGAGCTGAGACTTGTAAGAAGCTTATACTCTAGGAAGCAGAGGTGAAAGAGGAAATCATTACACAGAAGCAGGAGGTGAAGCATTTAGGAGGATAGTAAATAGGCCAGTTTGGCTGGGCATAGAGAACATGGGAGGGGGGTTGTAATGTAATGTCTGATAATCCTAGGACAATACACTAGGGCCATATTGTGAAGGGCTTTAAACACTAAAGGAATTTGTATCTTAGCCTTTAGGCAAGAGGAAGCCACTGAGGCTTCTTGAACTCAGTCAAAAGATCTGAGTCCCCTCATCTGACATTACCTGCATGCCTTTCTATACACAAGCCACAACCAGTATTTGTTTCATCATCTATAAATGAGGATCCTTGCATCATCTATTTCAATTTAATAAACAAATAGTTGTGGTATTGCACAAAGATATCTATGACATATACCTTTCAGAGAGCTCGTAACTGACTAATGGGGTTCGGGGGAGAGGAAGAATGGAACAGAATGAACCGTGACATGAGTGAATGAGGTGAGCCAGGGTCTAGGCAAAGACCACTTACCTTAGGGATGGTGGGAGAGTTAAGGGAAGGTTTTATGAAGGTGGTGTTTTGCCTGAGTTGGGCAAGGAGAGAGAGATTTCAACTGAGGTGTGCAGTTGCATTCCAGTTGAAAGCAGACGGGAGAGAACAATATAAAAATATAAAAACAAGACACTGTCTTGTCTTTGTTCAGTGGTTTTAAAGAAAAGACAAGATTGGGGAGGTAGGATGGGGTCACCTTGTAAAGTAGAGGTGTGCTGAAGGCAGCTTGTACCCCACCTCACTGATTGTTCAATTTTCAGTGTGAGCATTTACCCTTTGGAAAAGGGCAAATGCTATAAATCAGGTTTTGGTTTATTGTTTTGTTAACTATCTGGACTTAAGAAAGTGATGGGAAAATGTTAATTGAAATTAAACCTAGAAGAAAGTGTACATTTTTGCCCCCTGGAAAGTTGCTTATTAAACCCTACCCGTTCGAGAGAGCCTTTTTTGCTAGGTTCAGGACTCTATATTTTATTTAGTAGGCAATGGTGAGTCATTACAGATAAATCTGAGCAGAGGAATGACATGAACAGTCATTTATGTGTTAGGGTAAAACTACTTGGATTCATGGAATATGAGAAAAGCATGCTGTAAACTACTTAAAAATGCTAAAGCTTTCACTCTCTCCTGGTAGATGTCTGGAGTTTATGATGGCAGGACTAGACATTTTTGTCTTTGGGACAGTACCCAGCATGGCCATGAGGAACTTAGAACAGTGAAGAACCAGCAACTATCTCTTCTGCCTCCAGAGCCATGCTGGGTAGGATTCTTTGGAAGGATATTGATCCCAGAAAGGTGTGGACTAGACTAGATGAATTACTAGGTTGGATTCTGCATCCAGTGCTGTGATGGGCCAGGGGTGGTTTAAGGTAAGCAACATTCAACAAACATCTACCAGTTAGCTTTGCATTTGATTGCATTACAGTTGTCCTACAGATTCCTGGCAGAAGTGAGTGGTTTTAGTGAACCTTAAATATCAAAGCTCAAATGGAGTGGGAGCAGCTGTCTTCTCTCTCCCTATTGAGGTTATAATAGAAAGAGCACTGCATTTAGAGTCAGAGGACCTGAGTTCAAGGTCTGCTTATTTGCCAGTGTGTCATCCTGGACAAAGTCACCTAACCTCTCAACCATACTTTTTTCATCTATAAAATGATATTAGACTAGGTGGCCATTAAGGCACTTTCCAGCTCTAAGATCCTATGATCCTTATAAAATTTGGAATAACACAAAGCTGGGAAGGATGGCCATTAAATATGAAGACAGAATTGGAACTCTCCACTAATGTAAGTTCATTTTAGTCATATCAAAATCCTAGACTTGGGTTCAAAAAATTCATTGAAAAAGATAGTAGAGATGTAGCTGGGCAATAGTTCATGGGGGAAATGATATGAGGGGTTTTAGTGGATTATAAGCTTGAAAGAGCTAATAAGTGATATAGCAGCTAAAAAAATGTACTATAATCTTAGTACTATATTAATAAAAGGGGCAACTAGGTGTTGCAGTGGATAGAGTGCTGGACCGGGAGTCCGGAAGACTCATTTTCCTGCATTCAAATCTGGCCTCAGACATTCCTCATCTGTAAAATGAGCTGGAGAAGGAAATGGCAAACCGCTCCAGTATCTTTGCCAAGAAAACCCCCCAATGGGTCATGAAGAGTCAAACACAACTGAAAAGACTGAATAGCAATAATACTAAGAAAAGTGTAGTGTCCAAAACAAAATAATAAAAATCTTCTTGTCCTCTACTCTGATTAGGCCACACCTGGTATATCCTGTTGAGCTTTTGTTTATTATTTTAGGGATGACAATGAGTATACAGAAGAGGGCAACCAAGACAGTGAAACAGGTGAGGAGAGTATTAAAGGAACTGGGGCTGAGCAGAGAAGACAACGGCCTAGACAACATGATGGCTGTTTCACAGCATCTGCAGTGCAGATGACTAGATTTATTTTGCTCAGAAACAGAGGGCAAAATCAAGAGCGACAGGTGGAAGCTGAAGAGGCAGATTATCAGCCAGCTCCATATAAGGAAAAGTGGAGTGATGGGTGTCCTCAGCATAGTTCATGAATTCCCCATCCCTGGAGGTTTTCACCCAGTGGCTGGATGACCATTTATTAGGGATGTTTTAGAAGAGATCTGGGTCTATCAGGGTTTATATTTGTTAAAGGTGAATTGTGAGCCCTGGTTCTGCTACTTGCCACTTGTGTGATCTTGGGCAAGTCCTTTACTCACTCATCTTTAAAATGAGGAGCTTGGCCTAAATGATCTCTGAGATGTCCTGTCACTTTAAATCCATGATCCAGATTTTTGGAATACGCAAAGCACGGTTAGGCATTGTGTATAATAAGAAGAATGAAAAGCAACACAGTCTGCTGTCAAGCAGTTTACATTCCACTAGGCCTGGGGAGAGTTTGGTGCACAAATAATACAAGGTAGAATGACAGGGGTAAAGAAGAGGTCCGGGGAGCTCTAGGGTTGGATGATGATTCCTGAGGTGCATTCCAACTCTTAAGAGTCTATGGTGCATAGGCTTCCCCAAAGAGAAGCTGTTTCCCTCCTACCCCATCCACCTTTCCATTCCTATGGCCATCATTCTAGTTCAGGCCCTTATCACCTCCTAGGCTGCTGCGATAACCTAATGATTCTTGCTGCTAGTATTTCCATCTTCATCCAATACTCTGCCCTTCCTCGTGTACATATCTGATCATAGTAGATGAGGATGTCACCTCCATTTGTCAAACTTTCAATGAGTCCTTGTTCCCTACCACATAAAGGCAGTTAAAACCTTCTCAGTCGTGCACTATCCTGCCTTTCTAGCCTTCCCATGTGCCTGAAATGCTCTGTCCCTCCCCCCTCCGCCAATCACTTCTGCCATCTGGAGACAACACAGGATCGAAACTGAAGGAGCTGTTGGTCTTCCTAGTTCAACCCCTTCACTTTACAGATGAGAAAACTAAGGTCCAGAAAGGAAAGGTGATTTCCCCATTGTCACACAGGTAAGTCATTATTAGAATTGGATTTCAAAGCCAGGTCATGACTCCAAACCTAGCCATTTTTCTACCACATCTGGCTGCCTCCTTTCCATCAGTACCCATGTGAAATGCTATCTCCTCCAGAAAACCTTTCCTGATATATCCAGTAATAATCTTTTTTTCAGGGACCTCATGAAGCTCTTAGAGATTACATGCATCAGAGGCGGCTAGGTGACCCAGTGGATAGAGTACTAGACTTCAGAGTCTGGACCCAAGTTTAAATCCAGCCTCAGAAGCTTACTAGCTGTGGGACTCTGGGCAAACGACTTAACTGTGATCTGCCTCAATTTCCCCATCTGTAAAATGGGGATAATAACAGCACTGGTTGTGAAGATAAAATATAAAGCATTTTGCAAACCTTAAAAAGTATTATGTAAATGCTATTATGTTGTATGTACTTATGATCCACATTGATTTTATAGTAATCTCTGTATATTACCCTCTCTACTATCTCTTGAAGGATATCTTTTTTTGGTATCTCCCCTAGTGTTTAGTAAATTATTCTGTTAATAGTAGGTGCTTATTCAATGTTAATCAAATGTAGACCTCCAGTTGGAGGTCTCTTTACGCCACACTAAAATTTAGGGTCCCTTGCAGGAGATGATGTGTGAAGCAACTATGCATAGGGTGGGTTTAGTAGAGATTAACTGCTGTCCCATTTATTACATCTTAAAAAGGTACAGATACCATCACCTTTTTTGGGCTGACTTGTTCTAACTCCTATATCCTTAAAGACACAATTAAAATTCAGAAACTTTAACATTTACTCTCCTAACTCAAAAGGAAGAACTAAACAACTGAACAGATCAGCTCCAGGCTGAAAGGTGGTCATGTCTCACTGAAGCATTCCTATAGCAAATGGATTTAAAAGTTGAGAGCCTGATGTTGAAGCCTGAACTCTGCTTCTAAAATGGGACACATTACCTATTTAAGCCTTAGTTTCCTTATCTGTAAAATGGGGATAATTATCTTTGAACTACCTACCACCCTAGTGATAATGCTCTGTAAACTGTGATGGACTATGGAAATATTATTAATTATTTGAGGAAAACAGTGGAAAAGTCAGCACCAGCCCCTCTCATTAGTAGCCCTTGATGTTTTTACCCTTAACTCTTGGAAGCAAGCAATCTTGTATTATAGAACGATACACAGTAATACTAATTAGGGAAGACAAATGTATTCTTCCTTCTGTATTTATTGTGAACAGGCAAAACCAGATCACTAGTGTGGTCACAAAACTACCCGAAGGACCTGATCCTGCAGAAGGTGAGCAGTGACCATGACTAACAAAAAATTCCAAGTGAAGGACCAAAAGTTTAATTACAAATTCAGACTTATACTTTGTGGGAAAAAAAATAAAAAGAATGAGCCAGCTCTTTAAGGAACTTTATAAAAGTGCTTGACTTGCTGAGATACTTTTAGTTACCCAAGTGTTTGAAATTACAGTTGAAGGAAAATTCAAGAATGAAATTCCAATACAATATTGTATAATTCAATGCTGCTGTTCCCTGATTAGTGAAAGCATATATACAAACTAGAATTCTGGAGGAAAAAAAAGACACAAATCTTTAAATTAGGATCTCCCCCAAAGGGGCTGGAGATGCTGATATTTACAAAAGAGGTGACATTAACATAAGAGTTATCAGAAAAAAAAGGAAAAATATATCAAAATTGAGATAGGACAGAATTAAGAGGGAAGTATTATCTCCTTGGTTCATTAGAAATGAATAAAAGCATATGATGGTATTTCCAATTATTAACTGGCTAATTATAAAAGGATATAATTTTTGTTTGTTTGAATGAAACACACATACTGGGGCTTTCATATGACTCACATAGGGGCATTTCCTGGTCATGGATTACAAATTCCCTGTCAAATAAAAGGTAAGGCTTGTCATTAGTTGGTCAAAATCCACTGATATGAAATTCAAGTCTGAAAGCTAAACTGAATTCTAATAGGGTTCTTTGAAGTCCTACATACTTAAGAGTCTTGGTATTCTGACATAATCATATAAGAACAGTAGTTTGTTTATTTGGTTTACTTGATGTTTTAAAACCACCATATTCTGATAATTTGTACTAAAAATTTCCCTGGCCAGACCCCTTCTCTCTTGTCAAACTGTGAGTGCTGTGCTCCCCAGTTTCCCACACCAAGCAGAAGAATGCACCAACTGCTTATTTTACTTCCTTTTTATTTCAATATAACATGCGGTAAAAAATTAACAGGATTTGTTAGCATTTACAATGCTTACAAAGAAAGTGGACTTTCTAAAAGCATTTTTAGTTAAGATTTAAGAAATCTCTCTAATTAAACACTTACAAATCTATTTTCAGATGTTTAGTTTGGACCCAAATGTAAAGTTTCATTTGGTAGGTATTTGTATTTCCTGTATATCTGCAGTATTTTCACATAACCTCTGGTTCTTGGGATATCCAGCCCCCCAGTACCCTTGTACAGCAGGAAAGACATATACATGTGGCCACTTAAATTAAAGGAAAAAATGGAATAAGGGAGACCCCCAGGCTGCAAAAATATATACAAGCATTTGCCTTTTCTGGAACTAAACATTTCATCCATAAAAATATTTAACAGCCAAACCCTATAGAACTAGGGCTATGGCTATTTCAAATATAACTATTCTGTATCTTAAAAATATAGGGCAGAAAGCCTCTTGGGTGATATTTATACATTTTAACACTATTTCTATGTCTGTAGATGAATCATGATGCATTATGTAGAACAAAAAAGGTCTACTTTCTTACATTATCTCACTTAATTTTGTAAGCCTCTCTTGTAAGTCTCTTAGGTAACTAAATTTCATTATGATAATTCACCTCACCAGGAAATCTTTATAAGGCTTTGTTTCCTCCAGAGCCCGTCACATACTGCAAAAATTTGGTCTTATTTGGGTAGCTGGTAATAATTTACTCAGTAAGACTGTCTCATATCCTCCCAACAGGAAAAAATAGCAGGTCTCTGCTTTAAAATCAGCTACGGCTTTAGGAAATCACACTGCATTTCTTGGGGTGTATGGAAGGGATGTGTAAAAATAAAATAATAAAATCAAACAGGATTGGGAGAGCCTCTTTTCCCTTTTATACTGACAGGCAATCACTGGACAAGGCAGCCCATTCACTCGTATGAAATCTGTGTTTTAAGATTCTAGTGTCTTAGAGCCTAAGTATGCTTAATATCTTAACAGATTTTTGTTTGTTTGTTTTTTTGCTCTAAGATTCAACTGTGGAAGAAACAAAAATGTTTTCTTCCAAGTGGGGCTAGATTCGCTTTCTGACAAGCACCATTTACACCTTAGGCTCCATCCCAACTGCAATCTATCCCCAGACAGACTCTGTGGGGGCACAATGAGGAAAGACAACACACATACACACACACACACACATAAAAGACTCAAAGTGCAATAATTAGCAAAAATCAAGTCTAATCTTAAAAATTAACGGAAAATAGAAATTAAAAACTGCTGAATTTTAAAGCAAAAGTAATAATTCAACTAAGCTCAGGCACAACAAAGAACCGAAATGACTACCTTAACATATGATGGGGAAATGATCAGTCTGAATACAGAGAGAGAACATTTCACAGGTAACTGAGTAAACACAGATGGGCGTTCTTCAATTCATTAAAAAAAAAAAAAAAGTTTCCCCCAAAATGAAAATATAATTAATTTCTGGGGATGTTTTACATTTGTAGAGTTTGAATTAGAAGGTAAACAGTGTATAAGGTGGCTTGTTCAACACCACTTAAATGTTTAAAAAAAAAAAGGAATTATCTGAATATGACACAATTGCAAAGGTCAAGAGATGGAACATCTCTCCTTTTCCACCACCAACATAAATCTGTAAAAATATTGGACATATACAACCTAACCTATTTCAATTCCAGGTGAACTTTTGCAAACAGTATACAACTGTAGTGTTTATAGAGGGATTTTGTTTGGCTACCTAGCACCTCTCTGGGTGCTCCTTCCCTCTGTTTGCTCTGTCCTCAATTAAACTGCTTGTAGTCAAGTTTGCCAGACCTGTCTCATGTACACAGCCAATGTAAACAATCCATCCTATTCCCCAGCAACTTTCCTACAGTGTTAGCAATGCCTAGGCAGTTAAGCATCTGCACTTCTGAATTCATTTTTGAAGTGGCACTGAACGGCAGAAGGTATTTGTGAACAAATGTGATAGTTCTGGATCACTTCCAGAGGTGACAATCAAAATGACGCAAAATGGAGAACAGTCAGGCCAAGCTGCAGTGAGAATAGGCACGTGAGCTGGATGCTTGCTCCTGGTACCTGGGAGTTGGCTTAAGCTTGAACTGATAATCCCTCTTTACCAAGAAGCTTATGATGAAGAACCTGTACACTGCAGCTATAAAGGGACTTCCCAGAATGTCTGCAGCTCCCCCAAAGAAAAATCTACCTCCAAAGGAAAGATTTGACCAAATAAAAGGTTAAAGAAACATTCTTGTTGAGTAAAACAAGGCAGGTGTCATTGCTGTGTTAAATCTCAAGTTAAGTCAGATTTAATCTGTAGCCATGTCACTTGAAGATCTTTTTTCTGGAAGGGCTCGGTAGAAATCCAGAATTACTGGGGCATCAATCGCAATGATAACATTAATTTACTTACACACAAATAACTCTTAAAACAGTCAGAGTCCAATTTACAAGATGTGCAACAAGCAGAAGAGGTGAAGGACAAACATTGCAAATGAATTCATGTCCTTCAGGGGTGCAAATTCTCAGAGGTTACTCTTGTCCAAATCCTTCTGTTTCCTCAATAGCAAATAACAGTTTTTCTTTCAGTTGTTCATAGCTCTTGTAGGGTGGTAGATCCAAGCGGTTAAAACTAAAAGTAAGAATGATCAGCATGAGGGAAGCAAACTCGTAAGGAAACACAACAAAGAAACTAACAAAATGTTTTACCTTTGGGGCTTAGTTGCTGCCAGAGAAAGAAGACTCTTTATATACAGAGTTTTACTTGATCCCTCCAGGTTTTCTCCCTCCTCAGATTACCTTGTATTAACTTATCAGAGTACTTGTATCCCTACAGTAAAATATAAGCTCTCTGAGGGACTGTTAGCACTGGAAATAAACATGCCTGGTACAGAGGTGGTAATCAACAAGCATTTATCAAGGACTTATGGATAAGGCACTTCTTTCTCTAAAGGCTGAGATCACAAAGAAAAGTAAAAATAATGCTTGCCCTCAAGGAGTTGCCATTCTAACATAGGAGATAATGTAACAAATAGGTACAGATATCAGAATACACAGAGCAGAGACAATGTAATAAGACGGGGGCAGACTAGCAGTCCTGCTTAATTGCATGCCTTGATTATAAGTTCTCTCTCTAGTCTACCATGTGGAAGAGGAGGCTGTCTCTGTTAGGAACTGCAAACTGATGTAATTAATAATGGCAATTGCATCTGGATACTTCAGTCTAGACCTAGTGCTTTGGCCCCAGGACCTAGATTGTCCTCTAAGGAACTTTCCCAGTCTTAAAAGTACATGATACTAGAGGGAGAGGAGGAAGGAGGAGAGATGATGGGTGTGGTACACTACATATTCTGTCAGACACCATGGATGTATTTTGTTGACCTGCTTTTGTTTCTCTTTTTAATATTTTTATTATGAGGGATGGGTCACCGGCTAGAGGAGAGGGGAGGCACAGATGTGGAAACAAATGTGATGCAAGAACAAAAAGACATCAAGAAAAATAAGATTTTTTTTTAAAAGTCTGATAACTATGAAGAAAGATCAAGCATTTTCCTAAAACCAATATAAAATAGTAAAGAAGGCAAAGCTGAAAACTCACTAATTGTGGAAGTGAGTTTTAAAATTTACTTTCGTGGCTCAAGATGAATATGCCAAGGAGGTGGTATAATTTTAAAAAGAGAAAAAAAATCAGAAATGCTGTTCAAATTAATGTTCTTATTCTTTCACTCATATTGCAGAAGTAGCTTTGGAATCTTGTTGAAGTCTAGATATCCATAAACTGAAGTCTGCTTATTCTCACCAGGCTGTTTTCTGTCATTCTAATATAAAATACTGTGGTGGTGGTGTTTTTTTTTAAACATAAAAAATACTATCTTTTAAAAAATGAGCAAACAAAGGAAGTGTCTTTTCCCAAGTAGTGCTAGGAGGTAAGTTCTTATCTAAACATGAAAAAGATGATAATAAAAGATAAAGAAATTCTGACCTCATAAAATCAAGGCCCTTTAGCACAAACAAGATCCATGGACTTAGAAGAAAAACTGTAGAGTTGGGAAAAATGTCTGTATTAAATATCTCTGAAAAAAAGTCTGATTTCCACGATCTATAAGGAATTGATACAAATAGATAAGACTTCAAAGGCAGCCAAAGGATTCATACCCTTGACATTTCTGGAAAGTTTTCAAACAAAGAGTCCCAAACTTTCAGAAGCCACACCAACCTCTAAATCACTATAAGAGAAGTAGAAATTAAAATAGTTTTGACGTCTCAGTTCTATCTCATGATCAAAATGACGGAAAGAGTCAGTGAGAGAAGGGGCAGGTGAAGAAAAACACTGTTGGTACATCTGTGAACTGCTCTGATAGTTCTTGAAGACAATTTGAAATTAGGTGAGAAAAGTCACTAAGTTGTCGATAACCTTCTGACCCACTGTTGGGCATAAAGTCCAAAGGACAAAGATGAACTAAAATATTCACAGCAGCACTTTTTGTGGTATCAAAAATATTGGAAACAAAGTTAGGGCCCAAAAACTGGGGAATGGTTAGAGACAGTTATGGAATATGCATGTACATATAATCCACTATATGAAGAATTCTGGGAAGTGTTGACATAAATTGAGTATATGAACAGGAAGACAACATTCACAATGACCATATTAACATAAAAAAGCATAGAGGAAAATCCTATAAGAAGGAGAATCATATTGAAAGGTGAAAAAATGCATCATGAAATACCCCCTCTCCTCTCTGTAAGAGGGAATGAATATCACTGAAGGACTAACTGGTTTTGCTGCACTGTTATCTTTGTTATAAGGGAGGGTGTTTGGGGGAACAGTGTCTATCAGGAAATGATTGTGGTGTGAAAACAAAAGGCATCAGACAGTAAGTAGATAGGGAGGAAAGAGGCAACCAGTGTACATGACATTCTGGAATTAGGGCAGTGAAAGCTATAGACACAGAGCATAAAAGCAAGACCTGAATATATTTGTAGGCAGTGGGAAAGACGTCAATATATAAAAGAGAGGAAAAGATGTGAAAAGAATGACTAATGGGGCAAACTCCTGAAAGAGGTGGAAGGGAAGAAGATATAAGGAGAGAAATTAGTCTTAACTAGGAGAAGGGTCACCTTTTCCTTTTTTTTTTCTTTCTTTTTTCACCTCTTCTTCAGAAACTGAAACAAAGGACAGGCTGGGTAAAGAGGGAATAGGGAGTTTTGAGCTATGAGAATGGGAAGAGGACTCTTGAAATGGCATAAAGTAGGAGGTGAGGTCATCTGCTGGGAGGGAGCAAGCTGCCAGCAGGAGAGAGGCATCAGAAAATGAGCAAGTTTTGAATAGTTGCTGCAGACAGGGTGACAGAGTCAGTAAAGGAAGAATAAAAGGTTTTCTGTGCAATGGTCAGGGGCTGAGCCTCAGCTGAGATTAAACAATGAATCTGCAATGGACCCAGTTGATCTTACACAAGTATTAAGCAGCAAAGAGGGAATTTAAGATCAAGCTTTCTGACTCTTCAGTTTTTTACCATGATACTGTGTAATGTAATTATTTCCTTACAGAATCAAGTATTAGGAAAAAACAGAGGACTTCATGCTTCAAGGTTAGAGATGATTGCTAAGGTCCTTTCCAATTATGCTCTGGCAACTGTTGTAGCAATCATGTAGCAATCATTCAATTATTTTTCTTCACCAAGGAAAAACACTATTTTTCCCCAGTATCATATTTATCCAGCCCCTCCCTTTTCCCACTTTGATTTGTCTTGCTTTTTAATCATCATTAGCTGAAAATTCAGTACATAATTAATTTATTGATGTTTTCTTCTTTAAATTAGCCTTCACTTCCCAATGACTAGCATCCCCATTAGAAATGTCCCTTGCTGAAACAGATAAATATTGGAGGGGATGTGGGGCATTAACGCAATGTTGGTAGAGTTGTGAACTGATCCAGTCATTTTGGAGAATAATTTGGAACTATGCTCAAAGGGCAATCAAACTGCGCATACCCTATAATCCAAAAATACCACGGCTAGTCTATATCCCAAAGAGATCCAACAAAACGGAAAAAGGACCCATTTGTATAAAAATATTTACAGAAGCTCTTTTTGTGGTATCAAAGAATTGGAAATTGAGGGGATCCCCATCAATAGAGGAATGGCTGAACAAGTTGTGGTATGTGATTGTGATGAAATATTATTGTGCTATAAGAAATGACGAGCAGGATGATTTCGGAAAAACCTAGAAAGACTTACATGAACTGATGCAAAGTGAAGTAAGGAGAACGAGGAAAACATTGTACACAGTAACAGCAAAATATTGTACTGTGAATGACTTGGATATTGTCAGCAATACAATGATGCAAGACATTCCCAAAGGACTCATGATGAAACATGCTAGCCACCTCCAGAGAAAGAACTGATATTGTCTGAATACAGACTGAGGATACTATTTTTCCTCTTCCTTCCTTTCTTTTTTTGGTACGAGTCTTCTACAAAATGACTAATGCGGAAATGTTTTACATGATTGCATGTGTATAACCTATATCAAATTGCTAACTGTCTCCAGAACTGTCCTCCCTCAGGGAAAGGGAGAAAGGGGAATAGAATTTGGAACTCAAAACATTAAAAAAACTAAAAAAAAATTTGTTTTAACGTGTAATTGGGAAAAAAAATAAAATATTAAAAAAAAAAGAGGGACAGCTAGGTGGCACAGTGGATACAGCACCGGCCCTGGATTCAGAAAGACCTGAGTTCAAATATGGTCTCAGACACATGATACTCACTGTGTGACCCTGGGCAAGTCACTTAACCCCCACTGCCTAGGCACCCCCCCCTTGCAAAAAATGTCTTTTACGGAAATATAATTAAACAAAACAAACCAACATGTTAACATGTCTAATAATGCATGCCTCATTCTGATAGTTCCTCTCTTCCCAAAAGAGGGAGGGGCATGTATCACCATCAGTCCTCAGGAGTCAGTATTAATCAGTGAACTTCTGATATCTTTCAATCTTTACACTGCTATCTGAGATCTACATTTTGAGTGATAAATATTATGTATCCTCTAAAATTCTACATATTGAGAAATAATTCAGTAGGTATAATTTCTTCATTTATGATAAATAATTAGTATATGCTAGTCTGAATGATTCTACTCACCAGGTATGACTTCTAGGTAACCAATTTTCTTTCCCAACTTTTTCAATGCAAAACTTTTGTGGTCCATTGCTCCCTATGACAGAATAAAATATTTATCAATTTTTGGTGTGTCTGGCCCGGACAGAAAATGGGCCTCTATGCAGTCTTCTACATTTTGGACAACATATTATGTCCCCTAACTGGTAAAAGGAAATACAGGAATGTAATATATGAAAAACTCAAGTATTAATGCTGAAGGAAAAAGGAGAAAATAACACAATCAATTTTTGGTAATTTACTGTGGTCACAACTTGGTTTAGATCCAGAATTATTCAACCTTTCCCAAGAAGACTTAAAGAACAAGGCCAAAATTGCTTCGGGAATTTGGGTTTTTTTCTTCCTCCCAGTGAAAAGCATCCTCTCAGTAAGCTCAATACTAATCCCATCTTCTTATGGATGACGAACATCCATGTTAATTTGTGTCAATCCAAACATTCGTGACATCTCAAATAGTTTTTGCCATTATGCTCTAATGGGCACACATCACTTTCAGACTCCTAAAGGACATACTGCCATTTTCTATTCAATTCAATTCAACAGAGTAAGGACCTATGATGTGCAAGATACCTGCTAAATGCTGTAGAGATAAGGATGAAAAATGACACAAGTCTGTGACTTGAAGGAGTTGATTTTTTTTTTTTTTGGCTAGGCAATGGGATTAAGTGACTTGCCGAGAGTCACACAGCCACTAAGTGTTATGTGTCTGAGGCTGGATTTGAACTCAGGTCCTCCTGACTCCAGGGCCGGTGCTCTATCCACTGCGCCACCTACCTGCCCCTAGGAGTTGATAATTTTAGCCCAGAGCCTGGCACTCAGTGGGCATTTAATAAATGCTTGTTGATTTTCAATCTTTAATCTCTCTCCATCCATTAGCACCTTTCCATTTGACTTTAAACATGGGCAACTTTCCCTTGCAAGTCTCAAAGCAAATGCGTTATTTTAAAAATTACTTGCTTGACCCTGCTACTCCTTCCAGCTTCTGTCCTATTTTTCTTTCCTGTCCCCATCATATTACAACAGAGAGTGATCTGTGTTCATCATCTTCCTTTCCTCATCGTCCATTTTCTCCTTAATTCCCAGTAATCTTGTTTCTACCTCTCCTGCCCCAAACTATTTTCTCAAGGTCATCTTTTAAACAGATCCAGAGGCCTTTCCACTTTCTCCTTCTCTTGTGACTGCCTCTCTGTGGCATCCAAGCCTTCTTTTTAGCACTGTCTTCCTTCATAGGTCCTGTCCCACTATACCATCCTGGATCTTTTCCTTCTTTTTCAGCCATTCTTCTATCTCCTTCACATGTCCTTCATTCTTCTGATTTCTGCTCTCCTTTTCCCTAGAGAGCATATCTGTTCTTATACTTTCAATTATCACCTCTATGAGAATATTACTCCAAAATCTAACCCTGGGTGGGGAAGAAGCATGTACAATAAGCACCTACTATAGAATTAAAGGATCTGGGTTCAATTTACATCCTGTGTGACCTTGGGCAAGTCACTAAACCTTTCTAAAATTGAGTTTCCTTATCTGTAAAATGAAGGTTAGATGTGGTGATCTCAAGGGTTCCATTCAACCATAATTTTTATGATCTTATGATCTTTAATGATTTAATAGATCTTTTCACTTCCAAGTCCTATGATTTTTTTTCAAACTCAGCATGCTCCCAAATAAATTTACCACTTTTGTTGTTTCCCTAAAAATAACAAGCTTCTCAAAAATTTAAAAAAAAGGGGGGGATTTTGGGGGGCATTCCATGGGAAGTGTGTTGTGTCAAAACAAAATGTATAAATTTTTTTTACACAAAAGCAGTGCAATGATAGGGGAACAACAATAAGCTCCCCTTCTCACTTTCCTCCCCAGCTCCTGTCAAGGCTACTGCCATGCACTCCACCTCAAAGCCTTAAGGTTGCACTGATGCCCCTCTAACCCTAACTATTACTTGTACTGTTATAGCATTGCTTGCATGCATGTTTTTTCTCTGAGTCTTCTTTAATTATTTCCCCAATTTCCTCTTCTCTCACTAGCAGCACTTAGGTATAATGTTAAAAGCCCACAATAGACACTTAATAATGAATACTTTTTGAATTGAATACTTTTCCTAGAGATTAGGGTTGTGGTAGTCCTTAGCATTGTTTTAGTAGTCAATTTTCACAAAATGGGTTACCATATTCACCCACTGATGTGAAATACTGGGTTTAATGCCTACAATGAAATAAATGTGACAGTTCAAAATCATAGGTGAACATGCACAGAAAGGGTGACTTTACACAAACCCAAGTTAATCGAAATTACCTAAAGGAATTATTGCTTTATATTTTAGTTCTGACAAGATATATACATATACATACACAAACATACACACATATGTACCTATACCTATCTCTCTCTCTACATAAAAAGAGCCCTCTGCTTAACCAATTTCTGGTATTGGAAATATTTGCATACCCATGAGGTCAGCAAATCCCCCAAC
This sequence comes from Vombatus ursinus, assembly GCF_900497805.2. Taxonomy (NCBI): domain Eukaryota; kingdom Metazoa; phylum Chordata; class Mammalia; order Diprotodontia; family Vombatidae; genus Vombatus; species Vombatus ursinus. Next base: position 10,422,566 of record NW_020954563.1, read on the forward strand.
TGGCAACCTGCAAGTTCCAGTAACAAATTGCAACAGTCTCATTCTCTTCTCATTGTCAATTTCTTTCACAAACTGTTAAAAAAGAGAAAGCACTTTTAAACATACGGAATTATTATTCTGAAGCAACAAACAATCATTGTATCAAGCACATAAAAATAGCAATACATGTAAGGTAAAAATCATCCTAAAGCATCTCCTTCAACATTGCCAGTGACAGGACTGACCACTTTCCTACCTTGCCGATGTCTGTCATATAACATTTATCAGGCATAAGATCTATGCTTTTGACTGCTCTTACCTCGATATTCTCAGCTGTGAGATGGTTTAGGAACTACTTTTAGGCTGCAAAGAAGTTCCCTTGGCCCTAGAAGCATTCAAGGACAGACTAGATAACCCCTCATCAAGACGATGTAGAAAGGATTCCTGCTTCAAATCTGGGTTGGACTAAATGACCTCGAAGGGACCCTTTCAACTCAGATTCTATAAAGGCCTCTTCTGCCAATCTGAGTGCGAGACAGAGAAAGGGGCTGCATTTTGACACTGGACAGCTGATATCCCACTATGTTAGGATCAAATGTCTTAGGCAAAGCACTCCTGACCCTATTCAGTATCTCACCCCTTCCCCCCAATTCCCCATCACAGGGGAAAGAAATGCAGAAAAAAGAATGGAGAAGTGCCCTCTGGCATTTATATGCAATGCAACACTGTTCAGTATATATTTTGTTTTATGAAAGAACTGTTGTTTAGAGAACCCTGATCCAGAAGGTTTTATTCTATTGTCACAATGTTCCCTGTATTTTAGGGGGGTATATCTGGCATGCTTAGAGATAGCTGCTGAAACATGCCACTGATAAGTTGGTTGGCAGATACTCTGTCTCCTTCCCCTCCCGCTTCTTCTGGGATAGAAGCATGGCACAGTTTATTTAGCAATCCTGAGAACTACTATTCAATGATAATCTTAATCAGGAGCCACTCATTTGTAAATTAACCTTTTCTAATTTGTAGCCCGATCTTCTTTCACCTCAGCCAAATGTCTTTCAAAAAGAACTTACATAGTATTCCCTTAATCAAAGAAATATTTACATTATGCAAGTTTTGATAAAATTTTTAATTCAAACATGATTCACACACACACACACACACACACACACACACAGAGAAACTTTTTGGGAAAACTATTCTTGTTTCAAAATAAAAATTTTTGATTTTGTTTTGCCATTTATTTTGCAGAAAGATTCCAAAGCCTTCATAAACTTTGTTAATAATGAAAAGCTTTGGCATAACAAACAGTAAACAATGCTTTAGTTATACAATAGCCCAAAAATAAGTAAATATCAAAATACAGAAGAACGTGATAAAAAGGGGTTGAATTACCAAAAGCCTGTAAGGACCTTATTATAAGATGCCATCACAAATGAATGGATCCAGAGGCCTGCAATATAACCAGAGTCCGGTATATTTTGTTTTGTGACTTTTGTTCTGTATGATGTAGCATTTTCTAATAAATTACAAAATGTTAACAAAAATAGAAGTGAAAAAATCTGCTACAAACCTGCCAAAACCACATGATTTGTTTGCTTGTCCTAGTATAATGTCGGTAGATGGCATGTCTCTGCCAGTCATTTAAATCAATCTCTTGCATTCCACACAAAAGCACCTTTGGTGACAGAAAATACATGGTTTATTCAAGGATTTTAGAGATTTATTATAAGCATACTTAATCAGGTCCCATCAATAATGAAAGTATGAAAGAAAATCACTAGCTCAACATGACAGTCTAGTACTGTTTAATAATTGCTAGCTTTCAAAGCACCAAATCTACTCAGAAGGATTTCAATTTTAAAATCATATACCAGGAACTATTATCTACCTGTGATATAAGATAAGTTTCCAGGATATGGTATCTACAGAGGAAAAAGCCACTCAATGAAGACCTTACACTAAGGCCCTAGTCCAGTTATACTAACTCATTTGAATGAATGTTTATTAAGTATCTAAAATGAACAGCATACTAAGGGGATGGTTAACAATGTCAAATGTCACAGAAAGGCCAAGGAATACAAGGACTGAGAAAAAAGTCACTGAATTGGGTTAAGATCAATAGGAGACTGTATGGCCCTGGGCAAGTATCTTAAACCCAACTGCCTCACTAACAAAAAGATCAACAGGAGAAAGAAGTGATTTTGTCACTAGAGCACATTACAGTCCACATGTATATATATGTATGTATGTGTGTGCGTGGTTTTTTTTTGGGGGGGGAAGGCAATCGGGGTTAATTGACTTGCCCAAGGTCACACAGCTAGTACGTGTCAAGTGTTTGGTCTGAGGCCATATTTGAACTCAGGTCCTCCTGACTTCAGAGCCAGTGCTCTATCCACTGCGCCACCTAGCTGCCCCGACCACATGTATATTAAAAGAGGAAACAGATGAGGAATAGTAGTGTTGGAAGACTTTGAATTATCCAGATATCTATAAAAGCTCTCCCTGCCTAAAGGAGAACAGCTGATAACTGCTTGACTTGCCTTTATGATAACTTCATCTTCAAATGTCAGATAAACCAACAAGGGGAAACTCTAGGTGATTCTCACTGACAGGAAGGACTTGGTTGTTGGAATAGAAATAATGAAAGTGACTATGCGTTCTTGGATTTTGTAATAGACGAAGAAAGAATATCTGGGCATCATGGGATGCATCCTAGGGGAAAGTATATTGCAGAGTTCAGAGGAAGGATACATAGGATTCCCATGACTAAAATTCTGCAGGAATAATCAGCCTAGAGGGAATGGAAGATGCTCAAGAATGAAATTCTGAAGACATAAAGGGAAATAATTCCATGGAAGAAGAAAGAACAAAAGTTATTTGAAGCTGATGAGGGAAGGAAAGGACTACAAAAAAGATGGAGTCTTTCTAACTACGTCATGAGGAAAAGGAGGGTCAGAACCTTTTCCTGCAGTGGATAAGAATATCAGAGGAAAAGGCTGAGCTACTCAAGTCTTATTTTGCTTCTGTCTTCTTTGCCAAAGAGACCTGTGAACTAGAAATGGCAAAACAAAAAACGTGTGGTCCAAGATAAATGAGAAGATGGTAAGAAAGGACCCAACTGTACAGGATAAATTCAAGTCCCCTGGCCCAGATGAATGACACCCTCAGGTGATGAAAGAACTGGTAGATAGAATGGCTGAACCCTCATCAGTGATCCCTGAGACATTATGGATAATGGGAGAGGTATCAAAACATCAGGGAAGTGCAAATGTCTCAATTTAAAGAAAGAAGAAGAAGAAGAGAATAACCTACACACTATTTAGCAGTGAACGCTCATTGCTGGAAAGACTCTAAAATGCACCAGTTAAGATATGGCAGGGCATCTAGAAAGGGAATGGGTTGATCACAAGGAGCTTCTTTAAGAACAGGGCATGTACAACTCACTTTATTTCTTTTTTGTCTTACTGGCAGTGTTACTAAACTAATAAATGAAGGGAAAGCTGTGGATATAGTTTACCTGTACTTTAACTTGATGGTAACTCAAAGAGGAGTTATTTATAGTATGATGTCACCGTGGCAGGAGATATCCAACAGACTACTCCAGGGATCGTGTTATTAACAATTTTATCTACTATTTGGATAAAAGGTAAAATCTAGTTTGCAGAAGACACAAAGCTGGTAACTCACTGCCTGAATCCAAAAAGATCTTAACAGGCTAGAGTGCTGGGCTAGGTATAATAAGCTAAAATTCGAAACTGAATAAAGTTCAATGTCATGTTTTTATTAATGTACAGAAATTCAGCTTCACAAATACAAAATGAAGGAGGCAGAAGACAGTAGTTTATTTAAAAAAGATCTTGGGGTCCTAGTGGACTGAAAGGTTATTGAATTAGCAGTGTGATCTGAAAGCCACAAGACCTAAAGCAATTTTAGGTAGCATGTCAGTCATAGTCATAAGGTGAAAGTCACTCTAATACTCTGTCCTTGTAAATCTTCATCTGGAAATTTTGTTCAGTTTGTAAAGTCAAAACATAAGCCATATTGACAAGGTGGAGAGTGTTTAAAGGAGGTAACCAGGTTGATGAGTCCACGCTAAAATGAACTGGGGATGTTTAGCCTGGAGTAAAGAATACTCAGGGCAGACATAATAGTCATCTTCAAGGATCTGAAGGGCTGTCACATGAAGATAGGTTAGACTTACTCTGTTTGGCCCCAAAGGCAGAATGAAGAGCAATGGGGGGTGGAAGACGGGGTGGGGAAAGGAAGAGAATCTACAAAAAGGCAGGTTTAGGAAACATTTCCTAACAATTAGACCTGTGCAAACTCAAATAGACTGCCTGGCGAGGTACTGTGTTTCCCCCTCCTTGGAAGTGTCCAAGTAGAGACCGGATGGCTGTTTGTCAGAGAGGTTATGGTTGGGTTTGCTTTCAGGTATGGACTGGACTAGACAGCTGCTGAGGTCCCTTCCAACTCTCAAATTCTGTGATGTGGCAAATAAGAGGCTCATGTGTGACTTCTAAAAGTGCAATATGAACGGAAAGCAATATATCATAAAGATATTAATTACAGCCTGTGTGAGGGGGTGGCAAGTCAGACAATTAGTCAGTAAAAGCTTGTATGTGCCAGGCACTTTGCTAATCCCAAACTTTATACAAAGTATCCCAAAAGGTTTAAGCTTTTAAAGTTTAAAAACTGTACTAAGACTTTTGGGACACTCTCTAGAAATTAGAAAGAATTTCCCTATACATAGCATTTATTTTACAATAGAGCTTCACATACATTATCTCAATTCACTTGGTCCTCACAACAACCCTGAGAAGTAGGCAGAACAAGAATTCATTTTCAGATGAGCAAACCAAGATTCAGTTTGCCCAACTGTACAGAAATAATTACAAATTTGGCTTTCTTAAGGACCAGGATCTATAATTCTTTATATATCATCAAAGGAAAGAGAGATGCTTCTCACCTCCAGTTCCTTAGCATCAAAGTACTGCAGGTACTGCTGAGGGAGGATTTCATTGAAGCCTTCAAAGAAAGCTTGTGTCTGCTCTTCAACACCTCGAGATAATCTCCACTCAGCAACCATTCTGGAGAAGAAGCAAAATATCATGAATGAAATGCTCAGTGACATTCAGGCATATACTTGTAATGGATATGACTATTTAGAAACAAAGCACAAAAGGGAAGAGAACAGAAGAGGCAAAGTATAGGTCAATGAGCTCGACTTCAATTACTGGGAAAATTCTAGAATGTTGAAGTGATAGCAGTGAAACCATTCCATTTAGCAGGGTTCACACCAGAGTTAGCATGATTTCATCACAATAGATCAAGCCAAAAGGCAATCAGAGGCATTTACTTCCAAAGTAAAGTACAGCATTAGTTTTTATAGGTAGATTGTACGATATCTTTTTTTCTTGGGGGGAAGGAGGGAAAGAATGACCAATTTTATTTTAAACTAAATTTTATTTTGCTCAATTAATAAAAATATACCTTCTCTTGCTCCTACCTTCCCCTGTCCTCCAATGAAAAAGAAAAGAAAAACATAACCCTTGCAACAAATGTGTAGCATCAAGCACAACAAATTACTGCATTAGCTATATCCAAAACCAGCACTCTGAGTCAATCACTTTTCTGTTAGACAGAAGTAACATACTTCATTCATCATGCATCCTCTGAAATTGTGTTTGGTTGCTGTTAAGAGTATACAAGGCCTTAAAAGTTGATTGTCTTTATAATTTTGTTGTTATTATATAGATAGTTCTTGTGGTTTTGATCTCTTTACTCTGCATCAGTGCATAAAAGTCTGTTTTTTCTCTATAAACTGTCTTCCATCATTTCTCACAGCACAACAATTTATTATAAGCTGTTGCCAGGCAAAAGCTAAGAGGTCATTACTTTAGCATTATACGAAACTTATTTGAAAGCATGTATGTGAATCATAATCATAAAATGGATAATTCTGATCGCATAAAATTAACGTGTTTCTCCCCCCACAAACAAAACCAATGCAATTAAATTTTGTAGGGAAATAGTTGGAGAAAAATCTTTGCAACAAGTTTGTCTTTGGGTTTCATTTCTAAAATTTCTAAAAGTGGTGACAAATTTATAAGAACAAAAGCCATTCCCTAATAGATAAATGGTCAAATGATATGAACAAGGCAATTTTCACATGAAGAAATTCAAGCTATCACCAACCATATAAATAAATGCACCAAATCACAAACAATAGAAAAATGAAAATTAAAACAATGTTGAGGTTCTACCTAATATTCATCGGTTTGACAAAGATAACAAAAAAAGAAAATGACAATGCTGATGGGGCTGTGGGAAAATAGGCACAATAATAAACTGCTGAAGCTATAAATTAACCAATCTAGAAAGCAATTTGGAACTACTGTTTAATAAGAAGTTATTAAACTTCTCTGACTGAGAAATACCACTATTTGGCATATGAGGCTCCCTACTTTCTCATGATAATAGGACAAATGAAAGAGGAAAAGGACCTATATATACAAAAATTAAAAATTTAAAGACACTCTTTTTGCAGCAGCATAGATCTAGAAATCAAGGGGATGCCCATTAATTGGTCAGTGGCTGAATAAATTCTAGTATATTGATGCAATGGAATACTATTGTGCTATAAAAATGATGAAAAAGATGGCTCCAGGAAAACCAGGAAAAACATTCTGATGAATAATGAAGAGAAGCAGAGAAAATAAATGCCTACTGATTGAAAAAAAATTAAATTTAATTAAAAAAATAATACCTATGTGTAGTTAACAAGAAAGCCCTTACTCAAAAATCAAACCAAAAACTCTTCAGTTTTAATAATTAAGACTTCAAAATATAAGTCTACCCTGAATTAAAATTTTAATATACTTCTAAAACTGTTAGATTTAGGTGGACTGAGTAGACATGTTAAAAATCTTTTCCAACACTCAGTGTGATAATCTGTGGTAACCTGGCCCCTCTTGTGAACATTTAAAAAATAACAGTAATCAGCCCTTTAAAATTAAGACCATGTGTTCATTTTTTAGTTAGCTTGCTGAAGTCCCAAGAAAGGAGCCAAGATGATGAGAGGAACAATATAAAGAGTACATTTCCTCTTACCTAATATATTCTTCTTTATTTTCTTCTGTTACTAGAATATTACTGCCATTGGGTTTCAGTTCATGACTCTTAATTTCACCGAGAATTTCCTTATCAACTGAGAAGTACATCTCTAAACCACATTCTTCGATATTGTTTTCTCTGTTAAAAAATTGGCATAACATAGAATCCATTATTTATTCCCTGAACAACTCAATTATGTTTTGCAGCAACTGCATTTCTAACTATGAAATGGTAATTAAATCAAATTAACAAAGTAAAAGAATAAAAGAATTAGGAAATTATGTTCTTTAGTCATTACACTTTTGTCCAAATCTACAAGTGCTTAGTCACATTTCTGTCAAGTTTATTATAAAGCATAATGAAAGAAAGAGAAATTTAGTTTAGGGTAGGCTCAATTCCAAAAATAAATTATACTTCAATGGTTTTGGTGGCAATTAGGAAATGAAAAATTAAGGCACCTGAACTGCAATTTCACAAAGTAAACTAATCAGAAACTTACTTAACCCAGATGAGAGAATTGTAAAATTCTGGATCAACAGATTCTAGGTCCTTGAGTCCAACCGGTTTATTCAAGATACGTTTATAAAATGGCAAAGAAAAGCCTGTATCTATGAATTTTCCATGGAATAATGCCTGAAGAATAAGAAAAAGATTTAATTCACAGAATTTTTATAAAATGAGTTTAGCATTCAAAATGTTAAAAGCAACTATAACAATGTAACCTGACAGATTAAACTTGTATTACTCTAGCACCAACAGTCAAAGTACAGGGAAGCCAACTCAGAGAAAAATTTAACAAGACCTGTGAATGAAAGTGAAGTAGACTGCCATAACAATAACTGGTCCATACCAATCCTATAAAGTAGGTAGTTATACCATATTTTTAGTTTACAAATGAATAAACTGAGCCTCAGAGAAGTTGAATAATTTGTCCTGGTCACACATAGGTAGTTAAGTGTCCCAGCTGGGCCTCAAAACCAGGCTTCTGACTCTATTCTGTTACTTTATCCACTACACCAGCCTCTAGTGCCCTGTGACTGGCAGTTTTCAAATAGAGGGTAGACAACCATTTTAGAGGATGGTAGAACTGCAGAGGGGGTCCACGGTCATACCTTAGGGTTTGAACACATAAACTCAGATGTTCTTTCCAATTCAAAGATTTTGTGAATAACTACAAAATTCTGGAAAATCAGCTCTTAAGCTCTACATTAGGAAGTGTGTAGTAATAATTTTACTATTTTCTGGGAAATTTTCAAATAAGAGAGTTAGAAAACATGCCCTGTAAACATGCTCTGCTCTCAACTTGAACCTACCATGGCAATAAACCTGCCAATAAAACGGAAGTATTTCAGATGATCTGGATTGATGTAAGAAGCTGGGTTTATTTGCAAGCAGTAATTATCCTTCCCTGCATATTCAAACAGGCAATACATTGGGTTCAGCACTTCATGTGACAAAAGAAAGAACCATTCTCTGAAATTAAAAGAAAATTTATGGTAAAAATCTTTAAAATCGCCCATTTACAAATCACAGCACAGTCCAAAAACAAACTGCTCAGTTGTTAGCATTCCCCTTCTCCCAAGAGACGTTGATTCTGCAAAATTCCAATGAAATTTCAATTATTTATGTACACATATATGTGTATGTAGACACAGCCAAGGTTTTACCAGCTTATTAATGCAAATATAAACTCAGAAGTTTCTAAAAAATAGTTAAAGCTCCCACATGGTTGAAGTGTGTCCTGCGTCATCTCGCCTTATGCCACTCAATATGGCTAGAGTACGAATTCCCCCTTCCCCTCCTCTCCCTGTCTTCATACACACCCTTACAGGCTCCACTCAGTCACCGCCTCCTCCATGGCCCTAATACTCCTCTTTGTGATCACCTGTTCCCCTGTCCTTTCACAACATTTTGTTTGTACATCTTTCCTTATGCAGTTATTTTATTGTGCTTTGTATTATCATTATCTCCTTGTCCATCTTTTCTACCAGATGGTTCCTTGAAGGCAGGGACCTACATCTTATTTATTGTTGCATCTCTCTGGCACCCAATAATTATGCTCGTACACATAAGACCCTTGATAAATGCTTGATGAATAACAAATGATTGTGGACAGGCACATGGTCTTACTAGCCTTAATTCAGCCATGGACTCCCAGTAAGACTTCTGGCAATTCACAAGTTCTTATTCCCAAGTTTCTCTAAAATAAGTGTGACCTTACTAAGTCAGAGAAGTATTGAAATGGTTAATATGGAATCCGAAGTTCAAAGAGCAGTAAAAGAAGGCCAGTATAGTAAGAATTCAGCATTTGTGAAGAGGAGTAGCGTAAAATAAGTCTAGAAATGCAGTCGAGGGCCCAAATTTACAGGGCTTTCAATGCCATGCCAAGGACTTTGCATTTTATCCAAGAAGCAAGAGGGAGTGACTACAGATTCTTAAGCAGGTAAGCAAGAGAGTCAAGCATGTAATTTAGGAGACTGGAAGCAGGAACACTTTTAGAAAGCACAACTACATCAGGGTGGTATCCATGAGAACAGAGAGAAGAGGATGAAGGTAAGAGATGATATAGAGGCAGAACTAACAATATTTGGCAAATGATTAGACATGAAAGGGGAAGAAAAGTGAAGAACCAAGGATAATTTTGAGGCTGAAAAATCTAGGTGAATGGGAGAATGCTGGTATCCTTCAGAGAAATAGCAATTTTATAGAGTTGGGTTTGGGAGAGAAGACAGTAACATTTTGGACATGTGAGTATAGCATGCCTAAAAGAAGGTAGTTGCTGCAATTATCCCATTTACAGTAGAAGAAACTGCAGCAAACAAAGGTTAAGTAACTTGCCCAGGGTCACACAGCTAGTAAGTGTCTGAGTGTCTTGAATTCAGCTCTTCCTCACTCCAGGTCCAGTGCTCTATGCACTGTGGTGCCACGTAGCAGCCTAGACAGGCAAGAAGTGAACAAGAACAGGGCAATGACACAAAAGCTGCAGAAGAGACTAAGGAGGATGAGAAATTTTTGAGAAAACGTCACACGAGTTAACAGTAGAGCAATAGTAACATCCAGAAAGCAGTTTTTGGTTGAGTTTAGAATGAAACAAACAGTTTTTTATCTAAAACTTCCTATACACCTCTGACCAGATGTTAATAATGTAAAGAGAACAGAAAACAGGGGCAGCCAGGTGGCGCAGTGGATAGAGCACCAGCCCTGGAGTCAGGAGGACCTGAGTTCAAATCTGGCCTCAGAACAAACACTTGATACTTACTAGCTGTGTGACCCTAGGCAAGTCACTTAACCCCAATTGCCTAAAAATAATAAACAAAAACAAAAAAAATAAGAGAACAGACAATACAAGAAATTGAGATTTCTTAATTCTTATTTCTCAATTTTCCCAAATCAAAGATGGGAGGAATATCCTAACATAAAAAATGTACTAATTCCATTGTAAAAAAGGAACTCAATTCTTAGTAACCAGATTATCACTACCTTGCCACACCTCCATAATCTAAACCTTCTTCTCCTGGAAAAATCACCCACAAACGTCTTCGAAGATCCTGGGGATTGAAACTCATTATCTATAAAAAAAGAACAATTTGTTATTAAAAGCCTCTTAAAGAATTATGTAAATATCACTTTTAGGAGGTATATCTTCCTCCTAAATTCTATTGACTTTAAGAACAGACAAGAGTAGTGTTTATATATATATATATATACACACACTTTCAGTGAGTACATGAATTCACTTTTTTGTGAATCTACTAGAGCTTAATGTGTCCAGCTGGTTTAGTTGACCAGAATACGATGCCAGTATAACCAAGATCATGGACTCAATTACCTAGAATAAGCAGTGAAAGATAATCAGTTCCATAGCCAGAGACTGCACCCCTGAAACTAGGTTATTTTACATGTGTGCCCACAGCCCCAGTGTATGGAGAATTACTCTATCAGAATTGCAAAAATAACCCCGACCATACATATCTTACCTAGGATTAATAATTCTTCAAACATGAAATATAATACATCGTTATTATGTCACAATGGGCACAGTATCAACTTCAATGTCTTAGTTTTTCTATCTATAAAAAGTGGGTTACTACTACCTGCTTCAAACTTGGTTTGTAAAGTACTGAAAATTCTTAAATGTAAATCAAATCTCATTTTCTCTTAGAAAAAGGTTTATCAGGAATTGAAACTGTAGTTTAATATATCTGCAGCTTAAGAAGCACTAAAAACATAATCTTAAAAATCAGAGTAGATTAAAAAAAAAAAACACCTATCTATTCCCAGACCACCTGATAGGCCAGAAGAAAAAATAACATTAAATTCCAAATATAGATCCGTATCAAAGTCAAATAAGAAAACTAAATGTTAAAAGCTACAAGTTTAGGATAAAAATAACTATGAGTATTAAAAACAGTTTTAGGGAAGGGCCAATTGGAGAAAGCAATAAAAAATATGAGATGTGTTAAGCATTAAAAAGAGAGTTAAGTCACAGTATTCCCCATTAACATATCTAATATCTTTAAAAATTCACAAATATGCTCTCCTCATAGTTTCTTTCAACAGGCAGATATAATACAGTAACAAAATAAAACTTAATTTGTCTAGGTCATCATTTATCCTGCTATCAAAGAGTATTGATGTTAATTTTCAAGCCAAATGTGTCACCTTTGCATTCTTAATGAATGATACTCTGATAATGATTACTAGTTCCTCCCTAAGAATATCTAAAAATATATACAGCAATACTTTATTATTCTCCTTCTATCCTCTGTTGTTTCTACTGATTTTCAAAGTTTCCAAGAAACATACCTACAAATAAGCTAGTCAACAGAGGCTGATTATCCAGATGACAATAAGTATAAATTTAAGCAGAAAATAGAGGCAGGGAAAAATGAAATGTTGTTGTGCCTGACAATGAGTTCACTGAATTTAAGGAAAATCTCTTGTTCCTTGGAAGGCCCAAGGTTCATCATAAACTTGGGAGATTCAGGATAAGCAGCTGCCTTCACTGAGGTCACTTCAGTGACAAGTCCACAGGTCATAATTCTAACTGCAGAGCTGAAACTAGAGGGAAAGAGAAGCTGTTCCTAAGCATGAATCCTGTCTTCAAGCATTTGAGGACACACAATACCTGCTGAAATGAATCTTCAAACAAAGTTTTTCTTGTCACTGTAATCTTGATGTGCTGTGGCATAGCCAATTGCTGAAATATAAGTGATTCATTAAAGCCAATTATCAAATAATGAAGGTGAAATTTACATTTAACATTGTACGAATAAAAAAGTGGTTGTTGTATGAATCTGAATTTATCTTTTTTATATCTAGGTATGTATTTAAGAATATCAATGAGAATTAAAGCACATACGCAAGAAACATAAGCAAGTAAAACTCAAAAAGTTACAGGTGCTTTTGCAATAATACATTCCCTAATTTTATGTTCTAAATGCTACTTCAGATATTTTATTCCTACTAGTTACTTTTTCTTCAATTAATTCTCCTTAAAGTCATAAGAGCCTAAGCTATAATGGTTATCATAGTAAAATGTTAACTATTAAATTCATTGTGCTAAAAAAAAAAAAGGTAATGAATTGAAATAAACACCAAATTTGATACAAAAAATAAATCATCCAACACTAATTCATTTAAATCAATCATTTTGGTTAAGGAATTTAGTTCAGATAAAAGGTAACTGATCTACTTAACTACATTAAAAAAAATGGACCTACAAAATCATTATAGGTAAGTATGTTATCATCCTCATGACCAATCACATCCTGATCACTTTCCTAAAACTATTAATAATCAACTATGTTTTGGATCAAAGGCCTGAAAAAAATGTCTTTTATCATCATTAATGGTTTTAGACTCTTCTGTAAAAATGTAATATCATGCAATCTCCCAAGCCTAATCAGGCCAAATTCTCTACCCACTGATCAGGGAAAGGGTCTCTCTAGTTACATGAAGAAATACTTTGCAGATCTGTATAGGGTAGGAAGATATCATTCCCTTCCCCAGGCAGAAGTGGAACTCTACTTCCATAATATCCTCCCTTGAAAAAAAAAATCAGCCCACAAGGATCTCTTCTCTTCTTTAACTCCTTTTGCAGTTAACTGTTCTGCATAATTAGTACATTGTGCGGAAAGCACATTTGTCACTATTTTTTAATAAAAATAATTACTACTCTATACATAACATTGCTGAAATGTTCTAAGTGAGCACTTATATATAATAAAAACACGTTACTTATCAACGCTTATTGTAATCTAATTTATACAGTACTCAATTTAGTGCATTATATAAATATAACATTGTTGTTGAATATAATACTGTCTCATCCTCTATTAATTGCATACTTTGTCTCTCCATCGAGACTACAAGTTCCATGATGGGTGGTAGCTACATCTTCAATGTCTTTTGCACCCAATAACATTAAGTACAAATATATTATTAGAGCTCCATGAATACCCACTGATGGGCTGATACTGTAGGAAAGTTAACTGTAATTAGAAGAGAATAGTATGTTCACTTCTGGTACTAGATTTCTTTAGGATCCTGACAATCACTGACATGTTGATCAATACTTGTGCTCTAAACAAATAATGACAAATATGAAAAGGGCTGGTAAAAAAAAATACTTCATAGGCCTTAAAATGATAGTGATGATGATGGTGAATGTTTCTGAAGATTTGAAGGAATCAATTTTCAAAAGGCTGACCTGGTAATGTGAAAAGATGCTTATGTACCACTCACTTTTATACTATCTCAGATACCATTTTGCTTTTCAAAAAAAGGATGAAAAAGGGTATTAAACTGAGATGGAGTCTCCTCTGTTAATCAAGAGGAAGGGAAAAGATTTTATTGTCTAAAAAACCCTTTATTTTCCCATCTTCTTATGTGATAGCTATTACATAACTGCCTAATTATAAGTAGCTTAAAAACAGTTATAAAGAAACATTTTATGATACTGACCTGACACCAGAAACGGAAATAGTGAACTTTTGCCTTGAAATCCCTAACATAGGCTATTTGGGGTCCATTGTCTCTGACAACAGAAAAGAAAAAGAATTGAGAACATATCACTCCTGTCATTAGTATTCCTGTTTATTCTCACACAACTGAAACAAAACTTATTTAGTAACTGCAAAAATAACTGAAGCACACAGCTTAGTAGCTAGCTATTATATGAGCTAGTGTTCAAACTGGACACATTAGACTAAGAAAACCACAAATATTATCCCATGTGAAATGCAATTCCCCCTCTAATCCATCCTTCTCAATGAGAGTTTTTGTGACTCAATTCCAAAAGCTTAGTTCTATCTTAAAACATGAATATTTTTTGGCATGCAATAGGTAGAAAGTAACGAATAAGCTAAAAATAAAAAAAAAAAACTGGAAAAGAGTAGAAATCAGAGAATTTGGATTCATCTGTTGAGCAGTATAATAAGTGATTTCTATAGAGTAACATGCAGTGCTTTGTTTGGCAGATGGAGGCCAGTAGGTAAAGACTTCAGGATACAGTATCCCATAAAAGCAGATAAAAATACCAAACACTTAGTAGAAAGAGAAATACTAGAATGTAATTTCCTAGGAAATAAAACTCCCACCCCCATGTATCAAGAATTGTGAAACAAAAAACAAATGAGCAAAACTTTTTTATACTGCAACATGCAATTCAAAGAACTTAATGTTAATTTGTGATTTTTAGAATGCTTACAGAGCAGATTTTCCAGTTCGGGGATCTATATAGGTTGTTGTTCTCCTATTGTGATCCACAAAATATGGAACCCCATCCACTGTAAATCTCATTTCCCAGCCTTCCGGCAAAGGCTTCTCATTTAACTGACTGAAAAATATGAAAATGCAAAACCAGTTAGACAACACTAATACTGTATGGTTGCCAAGTGAAGAAACTACAAACAAGGACAAATGTGAGGAAAACCTTCTAGAATGCGGCCTCTAAGTTGCAGCATTTCTGTGACTGGCTTCATTTACGTTCTATGGAAAACTCCTCTGGTAATTCCAACAAACAAGTTTATCCAATGAATTTGAGCATTTGAACTTTTACAAGTATAGTATGTAATGAATAGGGAATTACTTAACACTTTCTAGTGGTGTTTATTGTTTTGCCTTTAGATACCAGAAAAAGCATTTTACTAATGCTGTCACTGTCACAGGAGTGATTTTTCATGGGCTGATAGAGTTTTTTCTGCTGTACTGAACAGATTTTATTCCTAATTAGAATCTTATAATCTCAAAGTTGTAAGAAAACTTAAGGTCATCTAATCCAATCTGACCTCAAACAGGAAAATCCTCTTACACATCACTAATAAGAAGTCATCCAACTTCTCCCTTGAACACTTTCGGTGACAAGGAACTCATGACCACAGAAGGCAGCATAGTCCATTTTTAGACAGCTCTGAGCATGTGGAAGTTCTTCCATTTATGGAGGTGAAATTTGCTTTCTGCAACCTTTTCACAATTTACGTTCTCCAGGGTCAAGCAAAATAAAACTATTATAATAATTCCTATTTTGTATGACACATTTCCTTTCCCCCACCCCCTGAAAATCTTCTCTTCATTAAGTTAAACATTC
Organism: Vombatus ursinus; assembly: GCF_900497805.2. Lineage (NCBI taxonomy): Eukaryota > Metazoa > Chordata > Mammalia > Diprotodontia > Vombatidae > Vombatus > Vombatus ursinus. The sequence goes on from NW_020954563.1 coordinate 10,438,251, forward strand.
CCAAGTTCCTTTCATATATCATTCAGCCTTCGACATCTGTTTCATCAAACCTTCTCTTTAAATTAGGAAGACTGGGTTAAAGAGTAAGGAGATTTTATATATATATATATACACACACACACACACATGTATATATATATGTATGTATGTATGTATGTATGTATGTATGTATATGTATTTATGTATATATATTTATGTATGTATGTATGTATCTCAATACAAACTGATTACTCTTACTGGAAACACAACTCCAAGTGTTAAATCAATCAACAAGCATTTATTAAGCACCTGCTATGTTCAAAACACTATGTTAAATGCTGGGTATATACAAAGAAAAGTAAAGTCCCTACTCTCAAGGAGTTCATAGTTTAACAGGGGGAAGGGGAAAAGGGGGAGGAAGGAGGGAGCAGAATCAACATGCAAACAACTATGTACAAACAGGATACATATAGGACAAGTTGGAGATAATCGAGAGAGAAAACACACTAGCATTAAAGGGGGGTGGGCTGGAAAAGGTTTATTGTATAAGGTAGGATTTTACCTGAAAAAATTAAGGAATTGAACCTAGATCAGGGGGTTCTTAAGTGTCTGAAAACTTCTTTTCTTAGTTTTTTGTTTTCAATGTAATTGATTTCTTTAGTGATCTAAGGACTTTATTTAATACATTTAAAAACTATATCCTGGGAAGGGATCCATAGTTTCACCAGACTGCCAAAGGTTCCATGACACAAACAAGTTAAGAACCCCTGCTCTAGACTATAAAATTCTCTGAGCAAAGGGGATATTTAAAATGTCTCTTTGTATTTCAAGCAGGTTATCTGGTGAGAAGTATCATCTATCCTTCCTTTTATGTCACCTTCCTCTGACATCCTCTACTATCTCCTCTTTTACTCCAGTCTCTAATGATGAGTCAAAGCCAATCCTTCCCTTTCCATGTTACCTTGATCCCAACCCTTTCTATCTTCTCCAACAAACTGCTCCCACTATCATCCCCACTCTCTCTTTAATTTTTAACCTCTGCCTATCTACTGAAACTTCCCTACTGCCCACAAATCTGTTCAAGTCTCTGCTATCTTTAAAAAAACCTCACTGGAACCTACCTTTCCCACTAGCTGTCATCCTTTGTCTCTCCTTCCTTTCTCACCTAAAATCCTTGAAAGAGTCTGATATACTTGCTGCGTCCACATCTTTTCACTTTTCTGAATACTGTGAAATCTGACTTTCAACCTCCATTTATCATAGGATTCTTTTTGTTTGACTATAATTATTTGCTTCTTTTTTATAGGAGGGGTTTTTTTAGGGGGAGGCAGATCTCTTGGTTTTTAATTGGGGAGGCAGGTTTGAGGGAGAAGAGAGAGGGAGTTATTGATACTTATCCTGTAGAAAAGAGACCACTGAACCTTAAAAAACGGAAAGAAAGACTAGATCTCCTTTTTGTGCCAAGTCTGGAAGCACAGGAGCTACTTATGCACCTGATCCCACTCTGGTTGGCAAGAGAGCTTTGATGCACTCCATTTCGAACTTAGGCCAGTTCACCCTCCTAGATGACCCTGGGGTATTTAAAAAGCAGAATTGGCCACGTGGAGAAAGATGTACAAAAATTCACTGAAGAAAAGAACTCCATAAAAATTGAATTGACCAGCCCTGGAATCAGGAGGACCAGAGTTCAAATCTGGCCTCAGACATATAACACTCACTAGCTGTGTGACTCTGGGCAAGTCAATTAACCCCAATTGCCTCACAAAAACAAAACAAAACAAACAAAAAACAATCACAAAACAAACAAACAAAAAATGAATTGGCCAAATGGAAAAAAAAAAGAGGTACAAAAGCTCACTGAAGAAAATAATTCCTTAAAAGTTAGAAGTGGGAAAGTGGAAGCTAATGACTCCACAAAAAGAAACAATAAAACAAAATCAAGAGTGGAAAAAAATGTGAACTATTCTTGTTGGAAAAAACACCTGACAGGGAACATGGATCAAGGAGAGATAATTTAAAAATTATTGGACTACCTGAAAGTCATGATCAAGGAGAAAACACTGAGAAAATATTGCTAGTAGCCAGACATAAAAATTCAAATATCATTGAGCCATAGTCAGGATAACATATGATTCAGCAGTTTCTACATTAAAGGATCAGAGAACTTAAAATATGATATTCTGAAGGGTAAAGGAACTAGGATTACAACCAAGAGTCACTTACACAACAAAACCGAGTACAGTCCTTCAGAGGGAAAAATGGACATTTAATGAAATAGAGGACTTTTAAGGTTAAACTGTTTAAATTCCTACATGGGAATATGATATTTATAAGTCCTAAGAACTTTCTCATTAAGGCAGTTATAAGGAGTATACATAGAGGCCATGGATATTAGGTACCTACCATTTCTTACCTATCAGGTTTATTAATGTGACAGAAAAGGAAAATGACAAATGTTGGCGGGGATATGGGAAAATTGAGACACTAATGTACTGCTGGCAGAACTGTGAACTGATCTAACCATTCTGGTAAATAATTTGGAACTATGCTGAAAGGCCTATAAAACCTTTTGATCCAGTAATACCACTACTAGGTCTGTATCCCAAAGAGATAAAAAACAAAAAGGGAAAGGACCTATATGTACAAAAATACTTATAGTAGCTTTTTTTATAGTGGCACATAACTGGAAATTGAAGGAATGTTCATCACCTGGGGAATGGCTGAACAAGTTGTGGTATATGATTGTGATGGAATACTATTGTACTGTAAGAAATGATGAGCAGGATGCTCTTAGAAAAACCTGCTAAGACCTACATGAACTAATGCAAAGTGAAATGAGCAGAACCAGAAGAACATTGTACACAGTAACTGTAATATTGTATCATGATCAATTGTGAATGATTTAGCTATTCTCAGCAATACAATGATTTCTGATAATTCCAAAGGACTTATGATGAAAAATATCCATTTCCAGAGAAAGAACTGATAGAGTCTGCATGTAGATCGAAGCATACTTTTTAAAAATCTTGTCTTGTGTTTCCCCCTCTTTTTGGTCTGTTTTCTTTCACAACATGATTAATATGGAAATATGTTTTGCATGACTGCATATGCATGATTTATACAAAATTGCTTGCATTCTCAATTACAGGGGAAAAAAGGGAAGGAGGAAGAGAATTTGGAACTCAAAATTTTAAAAAACGGGAGTCAAAAATAGTTTTTAAACGTAATTGGAGAAAAAATAAAATATTAAATATATTTTTAAAGCAGAAATGTTTCCTTTTTCAAGGTTCTTATAAATATTAATTCCAAAGTATCTTGTGTTGGAAATATGTCAGTTGGAACATTTCTCTCTAAAGCAAAACAGTGATTGGATTTGGAATAATGATAAAGTTAACAAAAACTATTTCTGGCAGGCTTATGTTTACAATAAAGTATAGTATTAGCACACTTTTTTCCCTCTGACATGTTCCCTACCCTACTTTTCCTTTAAAATTCTGTTCAGGCTTTCACCATTTCCCCAGTTACTCATATCTGAATCTCAGATTTTTTGACTTTTTTCTCTCTTAAACTCCAACCTACAATCACATTCTATCAGTTGCCAAGTCATGTTGATTCTACTTTCACATTACCTCTCACATATGTCCCATTCTCAATCCTCAGAGCCACCACCCTAAAGATTCAGGCCTTTATCACCTCTCACTTGTGTTATTAATAGCTATTTAACTGCTCTTTCTACCTCCAAACTTCTAAGCCTTTTCTAAGCCATCACTGACATCACTTCCAAAATAACCTTCATAAGGCAAAGTTCTGACCATGTCATCACTCCCTTGCTCAAAAAATTTAGAGGTTATCTATTTTATTTAAGAAAAAATACAAACTCTGTAGCTTGGCACTCAAGGTTCTCAATAATCTACATCCAATCTATCTTACCAGCTTTATTTCACGATCCCCCTTAACACAAGTCTATGTCATGGACAAACTGAATGATGTGTTCCCTGAACTTAATTGTTCCATCTACCAAGTACATATATTACATAGGCAATCAGTCTCCCCAGACCAATATATACTACTTTCTGCCTTTCTGTCCTTCAAAGCTCAACTCAAGTGTTACTTACTCTATATAGCCTTTTTATGAAATGTTCTCTCCCTCCTCAAATATTCTCAGAGAACTCTGGATCTTTCCTTTGGACCGAACACTACACCCTCACCTACATTATGTTTATCCATGTACATATTGTATTTCCTCTCCTCAGTAGGATTTAAGCTCAAGGAGCGCAAGGACTGTTTTGTTTTTGTCTTGTACCCTCAGTGCCTCAGATAGTGTTCTGCACATACTAGGGACTTAACATCTGTTCAAAACTGAATTGCATTATGCAATAAAGTTATAATCTCTCTGCATCTAGGAAACAGAATTCAGATTTGAAGCACACCGCAACACTGAATAACCAAATCAATTAAAAAGAAACTATGAAGTTTACAAGTGCATATTTAAATGAATTTCACTGACTACAGTTTAAGTTTCTCTTTTTCACCCACCTGTTCACAGAAAAATATTTCCAACGAAACGCTACCAGTACAAATGACTCAATTTAAAATGTTTCAGTGAATTTTGTCTGTAAGTCAACATTTCTTACACAAAAATTTGGCCACAGAACATACTGGGCTTGAAATATTTTGCTGTACTTCATATTGTAGTCTATTTCTTAAAAAGATTGGGTGCTGGGCCTCCCTACCTTGCCTAGGCCAGAATCAGGGACCAATCCCGCTCTGGGTGGCCAGGGAGCTCTGAGCTCCTCTTTTCCCAATCTGGGCCAGCTTATCTCTTTTTAGACAATGTAGTACATGGTCCTGTCCCCATCTCCACCCCTCTGCACCATTGCCCTCCTACTGTTGGAGGCTCACCATACATGATGGAGGATTGAATGCAGACATATGTTCTGCTTAACCCACTGCATCAGTCTTCATGGCAACTGAAATACCAGGCATGTGCCGTCAGACCTGATCACATATTGTTAATGTAGAAACTTTGTTATGAACTCTTGTTCAAGTTGAAAAATTTAGAAAACAATACTCTAAGCTAGCTATGATTTATATCTAGGCAGCTAAGTGGCACCACGGATAGAGTGTTGAATCTGTAGTCAAGAAGACCTGAATTCAAATTTGACCACAGACACTGATTAGCTGTGTGAATCTGGGCAAGTCACTTAACTTGTCTGTCTCAGTTTCCTCAACAACAAAATGGGGATGATAATAATAGCACCTAACCCCGCCTGAGTTGGGCTGTTTTTTGTTTTGTTTTGTTTTTGGTGAGGCATTTGGAGTTAAGTGACTTGCCCAGAGAAACACAGCTAGTGAATGTTATGTGTCTGAGGTCCGATTTAAATTCAGGTCCTCCTGACTCCAGGGCTGGTGCTCTATCCCACTGCACCACCTAACTGCCCCCCACCCCCCCAAGTTGTTCTGAGGATCAAGTAAGATAATTTTTATAAAGCACTTAGTACAGTGCCTAGCAAATAGCAGGCACTTCCTCATCCCCCTTATGCACACCTTAGTAGAGTTTCAAAATTCTTATAGAGAAATAATTTAAAACTTTATCCAACTGAGGCAAATAAATAAAAATGAACCAGTGATTGAAAGTTCTTACCCCTGACTTCTGGGATCTTCCCACTGTGTAATACGTGTGTTGTGATTGACAAAATACACCCTGCCATTGTTGTCTGTTCTCTTCTCTAAAATAAAACAAAATAAAAAGTATTTTAGAAGAGTCTTATATTTCCCCCTAAAATAATAAAAAGAAATGGCTATAATGATTTATTCAGTCCACTGTATTAATTTCTCAATTTTTTGCATCATAGAAGTAATTTAATATACTTTGTTTAAAATGCTTATAAATATATGCTACTTCCAAAACCAAGACAAGGTTAACATTAAAATATATTTTTCTGAATGTTAATATTAGAAGGTAAGATGACTTATCTAGAAGTAAGTATCTTCAGAATCTCATAGCACATTGCCATAATGTAATGCAGTATAGACAGACAAATCAAAGAGATCACACATTTAATTGTTTGGCAACTGCTGTAAAATGATTACACAGGGAAAGTCAAGCTACATATATATATGATATGAATATATCTATTTATCTGCATCTATTTAATTTACTATGTTCAAAACAAATTATCAATAGTACTGAAATGTAAACCAGAAAGAGATAAAGCAAAGGAAGAAACTATGGACCAACATCACTAAAACAGTCATCAAATATCTTTAACTCAAGTAGTGAACATTAAAGGTGGCATTTGAACCCACATTCTGTGACTCCAGAGATGATGCTCTTTATACTAGTAGTACCACATTACCTTTCAAGATTAATTCAACATTAGGAAAACTATAAATATTATAAATGATATAGCTATTTAGAGTACTAAGTAGCAGAGATGGGATTGGAACCCAGACCTTCTGATTCCAAACTTATACTTGCAGGATGATGCTTTAAACAAAAAACCTTTAACAAAATTAAGCATACTAATTTGTGTTAAAAGTATAGGAATAGAAGAATCTTTCCTCATTTAATCAAAGTATCTAGCTAAAACCCAGAGTTGGCTTTATTTGTAAGAGACAAACATTAGAAGCCTTTTGTAACAACATGAAAAATACAGCTAGAATGTTATAAATCATATTATTAATCAAATAGAAATGACAGTAGCAACAGATATAGATCCTAGGGGCATGGATAGAAAGCTTGCATCATTATCATAATTACTGCTAGAAATACTAGTAATAATATAAGAAGAAGAAATTAAGGAAGAAGCAAAATTACTTTCTATTTGAAGATGATATAATCATTTAAGGAATTCCAAAGAATCTTCTATGTGGTCTTTTCAAGTTTTCAGCAAGTCTGTTACTTGGGTAAGGTTTATCACTTTCTCTTCTAAGTCATTTATTTTCCTCCCTATTCTTTCTTCTGAGCTTTTACATTATTTGTTATCTCATTTCTTTTTTAAACTCTTTGTTAAGGTAGGGGTCTGCTTCCAGTGTGGAGAATGTACTGTCCCAAGCTTCAGGGGCTTCTGTGTAGCTGTTTTCAGAGATACTTCTAGGGACCTATAAGTTTTCAGTTCTTCCAAAGTGGTATGATCAAGGGTGAGGTGTTTACTTCTTTCCTGGCCTGTGCTCTGGTCTGTGAGTGGCCACCAGCACTCTTTTCTGCCTTGGAACTGTGAGGAGGATTCCCTCTCCACCGCCACTACAAATTCCACCATGCCAGCACTCCTCCTTGCCCCAAGATCACACCCAGAACTGTGACCCAGATCTAAGCACAGGCAAAGCAAGAGAATCCTGCCTCAGCACCAGCAAAGAGATCCCTGTAATCCCCCTCCGATCAGTCCCTCAATTCCCTCTCAGTCTGTGGGCCAGAAACTCTGGAAGCAGCCTCTACCCTGGGGCTGCAGCTTGGACTGGGGTTGGGACCAAGCTCCTCTCTCACCGTGGTCAAAGACCTTTCCTACTGACCTTCTAAGTTGTCTTTGGCGTTTGTGGGTTGAGAACTCTGGAAATTGCCACAGCTGCCCATGATTCAGTCCTCTGAGGCCTGGTCTTTGCCTGCATGGCCCATGCTGAACTGCATTCCTCTCCCAGCCCAGCGCAATAGACCGTTTCAATCAAACATCCAGCTTGTCTTGGGCTGGAAATTTGTTTCACTCTGTCTTTTTGTGGGTTCTGCTGCTCTAGAATTTGTTTAGAGCCATTTTTTATAGGTATTTGGAGAGGTTTGGGGGAGACCTCAAGCAAGTCACTGCTTTTACTCCACCATCTTGGCTCTGCCCCCTCAAATCAGAATTTTTGAAATGTACTCAAGAGAGCACCTTTAATTTCTCAAGAGAGCACCTCTAGAATGGGGTAAATTATCTCACATAAAACAGACAAGAAAAGGCTTTTACAATGGAGGGGAAGTGGGGGGAAGGTGAGAAGGAATGAGTGAATCTTATTCTCATCGGATTTGGCTTAAGGAGGGAATAACATACACATTCAACTGGGTATGGAAATGTATCTCACCCTACAGGAAAATAGGGGAGAAAGGGATAAGAGAGTGGGGGAATGAGAGAAGGGAGGGCAGACTGGGGGAGGAGGTAATCAGAAGCAAACATTTCTGAGGAGGGACAGGGTCAAAAGAGAGAAAAGAATAAATGGGTGGCGGGATAGGATGAAGGGAAATATGGTTAGTTTTTCACAACATGACAACTATGGAAGTGTTTTGCATAACCGCACATGTATAACCTGTATCAAGTTGCTAGCCCTCTCAATGAGGGTGGGTGGGGAGGGAGGAAGAGAGAGAATTTGTAACCCAAAGTTTTAAAAACAAATGTTAAAAACCGTTTTTACATGCAAACTGGAAAATAAGATATACAGGCAATGGGGTATAGAAATCTATCCTGCCCTATAGGAAAATAGAAGAGGAAGTGGATAAGAGAAAGGGGGGAGACAGAAGGGAGGGCAGATTAGGGGAAAGGGTATTCAGAATACATGCTGTCTTGGGGTAGGGGGAGGGACGAGATGGAGAGAAAATTTGGAACTCAAAATCTTGTAGAAGTGAATGTTGAAAACTAAAAATAAATAAATTAATATATATATAAAAAAAGGAAACTAGGGCTGAAACTTGCAGAGCTCAGACAAGGGGAGCAGCAGGCAGACTGTGCCCTGGATCAGACCCCTCTGGGACCACTGAAAGCTTGTGGGTTCCCAGTCTATCCGTAAGATCTTGAAAAAATATAAAACTCAAAACCCTAAGAAAGCAGCAATAGGATCAGCCTAAATCTTTTCAGGAGTGAGGAACTTACAGTCTTAAGGCCACAGGTTCCCCACTCCTGCTAGAAGTATGGCAAAACCCAACCCTATCATCAAGACCAAAATCAAGAAGTAGGCTGGAAAATAGGCAAACAAACAAAAAAGAACCCTTACATAATGAGCTATTATGGTAGCAGGGATGTTTATGATACAAACACAGAAGAGAATGACTACAAAATACTTACAAGCATCAGAGAAAAACATTTTGGGTAATTCAAGAAGAATTCTTGGAAGAGATAAAGCAAGAGTTTAAAAAAAGAGCAAAAAGAGTTTTTATAAATGGAATGACACCATTTGAGGAAGAAACTGGAAAAGAAATGAGAGCTGTAGAAGAATTGGAAATGGAAAATAGCTTGGCACATGAGTTATAAAATCCTGCCCAAGCAACACTTTTCTCTGAAAGAATGAAATAAAAGCCAATGACTCCATGAGTCAACAAGAAATATTAAAAAAAAAAAAGAAATATTAAAACAAAGTCAAAAGGATGAAAAATGGGGGGGGGGAGGAATGTAAGGCAACATAGGAAAAACAATTGACCTGGAAAACAGGATCAAGAAGAAAAAAATTTAACAATCATTGAACTATTTGAACATCATGACCACAAAAAGAACCTAGACATCCTGTTTTAAGAAATCTTAAAAAGAAAAACATAGAACTTAGATATCTTAGAACTAGAAGGAAAAGTGGAAATAAAAGAATCCACCAGTCACTTCCTGAAAGAAAATACCAAAATGAAAACCCCAAAATACCAGCCAAAATCCAGAGCTTCCAGCTCAAAGAAAAAAATACTACAAGCAGTCAGAAAAAAAGAATTCAAATACAGAGGAACTACACTCAAGATCACATTATATATGATACAGTAGCCACAACTATAAAGGAGCAGAGAACTTGGAATATGATATTCCAGAAAGCAAAATATATGGGCTTATTAGACAAGAATAACTTACTCAGCAAATATAAATGTAATTCTAAAAGTGGGGCTGGGGGAAGGGGAGGGGAGAACTTTAATGAAATAGAGAACTTCTGAATATTCTTGATGGAAAAAAAAACACAGCTTGGTAGAAATCTGAAGTTCAAAAACAGCAATTAAGATAAACATATAAAACAGTAATCATTAACAATGATAACTGATCAAACAAGAATAAAGAGTTTACATTCTAATACAGGGAGATGTTACCTATGTCTCTTCTGAGCCCTATTATCACCAGGGTTCATAGAAGGGGTCTAATTAGACAAGATTTTGGAGTGGTTCTGCTATGTCTTGATGATCTTGAGAAAATGGAAAGACAGAGGAAGAGGAATAAATTTGGGGGCAAAGGAGGGGGAGGAGAATGAAAGGAAGGTTAAGGAAAATTACCTAATATAATAAGGATGCATGAGTAAATGGGATAGGAGAAGCAGCCAACCCTTCAACCTCACTCTCATTTAAACTGGTTAAAGGAAAGAAGAAAACACACACTTATACACAGAGCTAGGTACAGAATACAACTAATTCAACAGGAAAATAGGAAAGAAAGGGGAGATGGAAAAGGGGCTTTAGTGAGAGAGTAAATTAAGGAAGAGATTAAGCCTAAACAAAACAAACTCTAAGGTTGTACAAAAATATTAATAGCTCTTTAGAGGTGATAAAAAAATGGGAATCTTGGGGGCAGCTAGGTGGCACAGTGTATAGAGCACCAGCCCTGAAGTCAGGAGGACCTGAGTTCAAATCTGGCCTCAGACCAAACACTAGACACTTACTAGTTGTGTGACCCTGGGCAAGTCACTTAACCCCAAATGCCTTAAAAAAAAAAAAAAAAAAAGAATGGGAATCTGAAGAATGGATGAACAAATTATGTCACATAAATATGATGGAATACTATTGTGTGGTAGGAAACGTTGAAGGGGATGATTTCAGAGAAACCTTAGGTACACTTTTATGATCTGATGTTGAGTGAAGTGAACAGAACCAGAAGAACAATTTAAAGACAAACAACCTAGAAAGAATTAAGAATTTTAATCAGTGTAATGATCAACCATGACTCCAACCATGGCTAATGATGAAATATGCTACCTATCTTTTTATAGAGAAGTAAAAGACCCAGTGCAGAATGAGACACTTTTTTTCAAGATTGACAATGTGGAAATTTATTTTGATTGACTATACATATTTGTAACAAGGTTTGTTTTTCTTTAGTTCTTGAGAGATAGGGTGAGATGGAAGATTTTTGCTGACTGAAAAATATAAAATATAATTTTAAAAAAGATAAGGCAGAATTTTACAGGTAAAAATTTCCTAAGGAAAAACAGATAATACTGGTTCACTGTTGACACCCTCATTAATATCTAGGCAGTCAGTGATCTATACCTTAGGCAAGAAAGGCAGTTTGATATAATGGATAGATAGCCTTGCAATTGCAAAGGAGAGGGTTAAAGTCCCACTTCTGACACATATTAGCTGTGTTACCCTAGGCAATTCACTTAACTTCTCAGTGCCCAAAATAATTCTCTAAGACCATAAGTTACAAAATAGGTGTTAATCTGTCCTGGTAGAAGTTTATTCACTGGGAGTTGTCTATGCTAATGAAATCATAGGTGCAACCCCCAAAACACTGAGGGCAAAGGTTAAGCAAGTCTTTGCAACACTGGAACAAACACTGAGATGGGTCCATAGAAGTGGTTCTGTAATAAGTTTTCATTTTTATGACAGTGTCCACGTGGCTTCTGAGTGCAGCTTCCCATATATCACCAATCAGCTACTTCTGGGGTGCTTTGTATAATCACAACAAGGAAGCATGTGTCACTCTCAGCAATAATGCTATCAATTCTACCTACCCAGGCTGTTTCCCCAAAAAATGCCTCATATGCTACTGCTACCAACAGTAAGAAGCTCATGATCTCAAGATCATCACGACAAAGCACCCCCTTATTAACAGGTATGGCATCCTATTAATAAACTTATCTTGCTTAGAGAAATGTGCCTCAGCTTATCTTTTTGTTAAATTTCACGGATGATAGTTCTAAGTCTTTCAAAACTTATTTTCTTTATGATATTGTGTGACTATATAAACTGTTCTCCTGATTCTGCCCAATTTACTCTTCATCATACAAATCATTTCAGATTTCTCTGAAGTGGTTTCCCCTCATCCTTTCATACAGAACAACAGAATTCTCTCTCTCTCTCTCTCTCTCACACACACGTCATAACTTGTTCATCCATTCTCCAACTGATCAGCTTATCAGTTTTCAATTTATTAGCACTGCAGACAGAGTTCTTATAAATATTTGTGTATACATGGGTCTTTCCCCTTTCTTTGATCTGTATGAGTTATAGAGTAGTACTATTATCACTGGATCACAGGGTATGCATAGTTTAATAACTTTTTGGGCATAGTTCCAAACTGCTTTCCAGAATGGCTGGACCAGTTCACAGCTCTATCAACAATTCATGAAAGTAGCTACTTCCCCAAAGCCTTTTCTACATTTGTCATTTTCTTTTTTGATCAACTTTGCCAATTTGAAGGGTATAGTATAGAACCTCAGAGTTGTTCTAATTTGCATTTCTCTAATTACTAGGGATTTGGATTTTTTTTTAACATGGCTTATATTTCTTCCTCTGAAAAATAACTATTCATATCTTCTGACCATTTATCAATTGGGAAATGGATTTTATTCTTATAAGTCTGAAGTGCTTCCAGATATAAGGCCTTTATAATCGAATTTATTGCAGAGATTTTTTCCCCATTTACCTGCGTCTCTTCCAATTTTCATTACACTGGGTTTTTTGAGCAAAAACTTTTAAGTTTTATGTCATCAAAACTGTCCACTTTAACTTCTGGTTTGGTCATGAACTCTTCCCACATCCTTAGATTTCTTAGGTTTCCTTGTTTCTTTCATTTGCTTATGCTGTCACCCTTTATATCTAAGTCATATACCTCCATTTGGAGTTTATCATGGTATACAGTGTGAGATGTGGACTACACCTATTTTCTAATCTGGAAAGCCAGACTGTTTCCAGTTTTTCCATTAGTTTTTGTCAAGCAATAAGTTCTCACCCTATTAGCTAGGACCTGTAGGTTTTTCTTTCCTTCAAGTTTTCTGTTTTTTGGTTTTTTTAATTTAAACACCAGAACTCAAATACAAAATACAGAAAAGAAAAAGAAACATATCATAAACTTAAATACTGAAACTTAAATACAAAGTAAGAAAAGAAAAAAAAGCATATCGTGCACAGCAGAACATAAAAGAGAATTCAAAATATATAGCAAGAAATTTTCACTTCAAGAAATCCTGTATGATAAATCTACACGATGTGAGAACTGTCCTTCTTTTCTTTGCTTCCTTGTAAGTTTTCTTTTTTTCTCTGCTATGCACTTTTTTCCTTTGTTCATTTTCCCCCTTCTGCCCCCTCCCCAAAAGGCTACAATTAAGTGCAGATATATTTGTATATATAGATATATACATACATATAGACATATACTTTCCCCAACAAATTCTACTCCTGATCTTTGTTTTTATGCTTGTACGTAGCTCATTTCCTATCCCTCCTAACTCCTCTACTTTACTTCTACCCGCTACCTTGCCCTCCTATTACTTGGCTTGTCTCCCCCCCGCCAAGAATCTCTCCCCTATTGTCCCATTCCCATAAATTTAAACACTCATCTATAACCCCCTTTTACCTATTCTCTCATCCTCCCCCCTAGAGATCCTTCCCTTATCCACTCCTCCCTCCATATCCCCTTACTGTTTTATTTTTTCTGAATTTAGAAGACTTTTGAACTCTTCTAGATACATATGTATTGTTCCTTCTTAAACCCATTCCAGACTGACAGTAGGTTACCAGAGCTACCAGCCCCCCTCCCCCATCTAATTCCTCTGTGTCAATTCTTCCTCTTGCACCTCATTTGTATAAAATAGTTACTCTTTTTAGCTATTCTTAAACATCAGGTCTATTGCAATCTTTCTTATGAACTACCCAATTACTAATGACAATCTCTGAGACATATGTTTTACATTTTACATACATAAAAGGTAAATGGTCCATCCTTATTGAATCCCTTGTAATCAGTCTTTGGTATTTACCTTATATTTCTCTTGGCTCTTATATGTCAAATATTCTATTAAGGTCAGGTGTATGTTTTTGGTTTGTTTTTTTTTTAAACAAAGTACTCAAAGTCTGACAGTTGATCAAATGTCCATTTTTGGTTTTTTTTCCCCCATTCAGGATTATGCTTAACTTTGCTGTGTATATTTTCAGCTGGAACTCCAGTTCTTTTACTCTTCAGTATATAGTGTTCCAAGACCTATGGTACTTTAGCGTCTCTGTTGCTAGGTCTTGTGTGATTCTAATTGTGGCACTATGTATTTAAATTAATTTTTTTCTTGTTGCTCTTAATATTTTATTCTTGAGCTGGGGATTTCGGAATTTGATTATAATATTCCTATGAGTTTTCCTCATAGGATCTCTTTCAAGTGGTGATCGATGGATTTTTTCTGTTTCTACCTTCCCTGCCCTTGTTCTAATGCTTCAGGACAATTTTCTTTAATTATTTCTTTTTGTTTGTTTGTTTGTTTTTTTTTTTTGTTTTTTTTTTTTTTAGTGAGGCAATCAGGGTTAAGTGACTTGCCCAAGGTCACACAGCTAGTACGTGTCAAGTGTTTGGTCTGAGGCCGGATTTGAACTCAGGTCGTCCTGACTTCAGGGCTGGTGCTCTATCCACTGCGCCACCTAGCTGCCCCTTTTTTAATTATTTCTTGTATTATTGTATCAAAACTCTTTTTTTTGATTATAGCTTTCAGGTAGTCTGATTATTCCTATGTTTTCTTTTCTTGATCTGTTCTCCAGATCAGTAATTTTCCTTATAAGATGTTTCATTAACTCTTCTATTTTTTCATTCTTTATATTTTGTTTTGTTATTTCTTGATCTCTTATAACTTTGCTGGATTCCCCTTGCCCAATTCTAATTGTCAAGATGTCATATTCTTTCTTAAGATTCTGGATCTCCTTTTCTAATTGGATGACTTTCTTTTCATAATCTTCTTGTTCTTGGATTTTTTTTTAAAGTTTTTCCTCAATCTCTCTCATTTGATTTTTAAAGTATTTTTTAAGTTCTTTCATAAAATCTTTTTGGGCAAGTGACCATTTGATGTTACTCTTTGGGGTAGAAGAGGGTTTCTTTGCTTCAATATCCTCCTTTGAAGATGAACCTGGTCTTCTCTATTCCCATAATAACTTTCTATGATTGTACTCTTTCTCCTTTGTCTGGGCATTTTTTGTAGTAATAGTTTGATTTTTATAATCACCTCTAGTCCTGGGGTATGGGGGACAGTGACTCTGGCCTCAGATCTTCAGTTCTCCCTCTCTAGCCTGGAACCAAAGCCAAACCTCCAGCCTCCTATAAGTGCCCACAGGCAGGGATGTCCCACCCACTGCTTCTGCACTCACCAGAGTGAACTGGTTCCTTCTCGTCCCTACCACTCTCCACAGCACAGCTGGGTCTGGCATTACTATTCAGCAGAGGTTCCCTTGGTCTTCCCCACTCAGATGTCCAACTCCCCTCACTATCCCTGGGGTAAAATTTCCTGTGGCTGGGGCCAAGGCAGCCTCCCGACCCAGCTAACCCCCCAGCCTGGAGGTGTTTACTCTTCACAGAGACCAAACCTCAGTCCTGGGATTTTTCTTCTGTTCTTCTAGGATTGTCCCAGAAGGACCACTGTTGTGCCCCTATTCTTATTTGTTTGTCTTGAAGTGCTATTTTATCTCTTTTGTGAAGGAAAATCTTGAGAGCTTGGAATTTTCTGACCTACTCTGCCATCTTCCCAGAATCTTTCTCCCCATACGTTTTTCAAAACACTAAGCTACTATGCTCATTTGCTTCTATATATCTCATGTACCTACCCGGTTCAACTAATAAACGAGTTTCTCAACTAGTACTAAAATGTTCTGATGATTAGTACTATGCAATATACTTTGAGATCTCATATTGCTAGGCCTCCTTCCATCCTACTCTCCCCCCCTCCATTAATTCCTTTGAACTTTTGTTCCTCCAGGTGAATTTTATGATTTTTTTTTTGCTAGCTCAGGAAAGGTAAACTTTTGGTACTCTGATACGACACTGATTAAGTAAATTAATTTAGGTAACACTGTCATTTTTATAATATTGCCTCTGCCTACCCATGAGAAATTAATATTTCTCCAATTATTCAGATCTGTCTTTATTTGTATAAAGAGTGTTTTGAATCATGTTCATATATTTTCTCTGTGTGTTTTAACAGGTAGTCTCCCAAGCACTTATGTATCTAGTTATTTTAAATGGAATTTCTTTTTCTTTCACTTACTGCTAGATTTTGTTCGTAATATACAAACATGTTGATGAATTGTGTAGGTTTTTTTAATATCTTACAACTTTGCTGAGATTGTTAATTATTTTGATTACTTTTTTAGTCAAGTCTCTAGGACTATCTAAGTAAACCATCATATCACCTGGAAAAAAAAAAGTAATTCCGTTCCCTTGTTATCTATGCTTATTCCTGCAATTTCTTCTTTTCTTCTCTTATTGTTATGACTAGTATTTCTAGAACTACATTGAATAGTAATGGTTAAAATGGACATTCTTCCTATACCCCTGATCTACCAGAAAGGCCTCCAATTTATCCCCATTACTGATAACATACTAGCTCTTGGTTGTTAGACACTTCTTATATTAAGAAAAGATATCCTTATTCTTATATTTTCTAGTGTTTTAACAGGAATTGGTGCTATATCTTCTCAAATGCTTCTTCTATATCTATTGATATAAGAATGTGATTTTTGTTGTTCTTGTTTTTAATTAGGAAAATTATTAGTTTTCTAAATAATTAATCAATACTATGTTCCTGGTAAAAATCCAACCTGGTCATAATTTACACTCTTTTTGTGATAAGTTTCTATAGTCTCCTTTGTAATATTTTATTTAAATATGTTTCATTAATTATTACTGGGGATATTGGTCTATAGTTTTCTTTCTCTATTTTAATTCTTCCTGGTGTAGGTATCAATGTTATATTTGTATCCTAGAAGTTATTTGTTAGGAATCCTTCTTTCTCTATTTTTCTCAACAGTTTGTATAGTATTAGAATTAATTTTTAAGAAATGTTTGGTAGAATTCATTTGTAAATCCATCTGGTCCTGGATTCTTTTGCTTTTGGAGTATATGGTTTGTTTAATTTCTTTTTCTAACACTAGGTTGGTTATTTAAAAATCTTCTATGTTCTGTTTTATTAATCTGGGCATTTAATATTTTTGTGTATGTTGATCCAATTAATTTAGATTGTAATTATTACTGGTACAAAAATGGGGAAAATAGTTCCTAATAATTTCTTTTATTTCTTTTTCATTTGTTTTGAATTTAACCTTTTCATTACTGATACTGCAAATTTGGTTTTCTTTGTTAAAATATCTGTTTATCTGATTTTTAAAAGCCAGCTCCTAAATTTATTGATTCAGTTGTTTTTATTTCAATTTTCAATCTCTTCTTTGATTTTTCAAGATTTCTATTCTGATACTTAATGGCAGTTTTAAATTTATTGGTTTTCTGTGGTTTTTTAGTTACATAATCAATTCACTGAATGTTTCTTTATCTTGATTAAACTGTTCAGATATAGAAATTTCTCCTAAGGACTGCTTCTGCTGCATCCCAAATATTTTAGTTATATGTCATATTGCTGTCATTATTTTTAATAAAATTACTAATGTTCATATGATTTTTTGATCTGCTGATCTTTAAGATTGTTATTTAGTCTCCAATTAATTTTAATTGTTTCTTCAGTAATTTTTTAATGAATATAGTTTAAATGCATTATGCTTTAAAACATATGCCTTGGGTCAGCCAGGTGGCGCAGTGGATAGAGCACTGGCCCTGAAGTCAGGAGTATCTGAGTTCAAATCCGGCCTCAGACCAAACACTTGACACTTACTAGCTGTGTGACCCTAGGCAAGTCACTTAACCCCAACTGCCCAACAAAACAAAACAAAAAAAAACAACAAACCCACAAACATAAAACATATGTCTTTAGAATTTCTACTTTTCTGCATTTGTTTACAAAGTTTTTATGCCCTTATACATGTTTAATTTGTTTGTAAAGTGTGATGCATAGCTGAGAAATATGTGTATTTTTTCTATTTCTATTTAATAATCTCCAGAGATTTATCACAGCTAATTTTTTAAAAATTCTACCTAGAATCTTCAGATCTGTTTTTCTTTAGACTTAAGTCTGAGAGGGGTAAATTGTGGTCCTCCAGTATTAGTTTTATGATCCATTTCTCTCTATAATTCATTCAACATTTTCTTTAAGTATTTAGATAACTAGGCTATTTCGTACATATATATTTAGTATTAATATTAATTCAATATCTATGGTGCCTTCTATCAAAATGAAATTTTCTTGCTTATCTTTTTTAATTGAGCCTACTTCTGCTGTTGCTTTGTCCAAGATCATGATTTACTACTCCTGTCTTTTTTTTTCCTACAGCTAAAGCATAACAGATTTGTACTGTATTTTCTTCTTTGAACTTTGAATCTTTCTATTTCAAGTGCCTTTCTTGTAAACAACATCCTTTCTCTTCCTTTTCTCTCCCCTACCCCACAATGTATTCCACTTACCCTGTCTTTCCTTTCTTCTTTTAAGATCATCATAACATAACAGAACTAATCCCAGGGCCTCTGTCAAATTAGACTCCTTTTTTGATCCTGACGATACATGTAAGTTAGAATGTAAACAGTTTTTCCTTGTTTATTGCCTTATGAATAGTTTCTTCTCCTTACTGTTTTATGTTTCTCTTGACCTCTAAGTTTATATTTCAAAGTTTCTACTCAGCTCTAGAGTTTTTTCATCAGGAATGCTTGGAAGTCTTCTGTTTCATTAGGCTCCAACCTTCTCCTTGTATGATTATACTCAGTATTGCTGGATAAATTATTCTTTGTTTTAAGCCTATATATTTTGCCTTCTGGAAGACTTAATTCCAAACTCTCCACTCCTTACAGGTGGTGGCAGCTAAATCTTGTGTGATCCCGACGGTGGCCTCCTCAGTACTTGATTTTTTTCTTTCAGTTTGCTTGCAGCATTTTTCCTTTGATCTAGAAGCTCTGGATTTTAATTATAATATTCCTTGGAGTTTTTACTTTGGTGTGTCAGGATTCTATTTCCACTTTTCTCTCTGGTTCTAAGAGATATGAGGAATTTTCTTTTATGACTTCTTGAATATGATGCCTAGGCTCTTTCTTTTTTATCATGACTTTTAGGTAATCCAATGATTCTTAAATTATCTCTTCTCAATCAGTTTTCCAGGTCAGTTGTCTTTGCTATGACATATTTTATGCTTTCTTCTATCTTTTAATATTTCTTGTTGTCTCATGAAGACATTAGCTTGTTTAGTTCATTCTAATTTTCAGGGAAGTGTGGTTTTGCTTCTCTGGTGCCAAACTGTTCATTCTCTTTTGAATTCTTTGATAGCTCTAGTGCTCAGCATTGGACCTCTTTCAGTTTCTATGGCCAAAATGCTCCACTTGGTGCACTCCTGACTAGACTCTATATCCAACCCCCTAGGTCCACCAACCTTGTTTTTCTCCCTATGCTGTCCTGGACTGCAAAAACAATTCACTGTGATTTTTTTTTCTTAGATTTTCCAACTAGGATTTGGTAGAATAGGTGGGCTGTATTTCTTCCCACTACTCTACCATCTTGGATCCAAACCCCACTCACCATAATTTTTTTTTTTTTTTAAGGCAATTGGGGTTAAGTGACTTGCCCAGGGTCACACAGCTAGTAAGTGTCAAGTGTTTGGTCTGAGGTCAGATTTGAACTCAGATCCTCCTGACTTCAGGGCCGGTGCTCTACCCACTGTGCCACCTACCTGCCCCTTACCATAATTTTTTTTTTTTGGGGGGGGGTAAGGTGATGGGGTTTAAGTGACTTGCCCAGGATCACACAGCCAGTAAGTGTCAAGTGTTTGGTCTGAGGCCGGATTTGAACTCAGGTACTCTTGACTTCAGGGCCGGTGCTCTCTCCACTGCGCCACCTAGCTGCCCCCTCCTTACCATAATTCTTAAAGTGAATTGTAGTGCACATGAAACCACTCCATCTGTTGATATGCAGTTTTACTGTACCTTTCAAGTTTCCATATTTGTTTTACTTTTCTGTTAGAGTACTTATTTTTTCTGAATACTTTTTGTTGTAACATTGTTGCAATGAAACTATTTTCAAGTGTTCACTGTGAAAGAGAATTTGGAAGATGGGCCCCAATTTTTATCCTACCTATACCATTAAAATTGCTAAAGGAATTCCTTATGTTAGAGTCATATCATTGTATGGCATGAGCTTGCATTCTAGAAAGTATCCAATGTCTTATTACTCATAGAATGTACATAAAAAGGTAAACATGTCCCACATACAGTCACAATAATCCTCTGTTTACTTTACAAAAGTAACAGAATAAGCTTGAATCCAATTAAATGCTTTTAACTTTTAATCATAATCTTAGAAACACTTACAACCTGAGACCTTATAATATCTCCCTACTGCCTACCCTGTTAAGTTTAAATTTCTTAACCTGACAGTTATGGTCTTCCACAATGTTGTGCTATCCTATCTTTTCCCATTTATATCATATTATTTCCATTTATATATGACCTAACTTTAACCAAAACGGACTATTTTAACCAAAACGAACTACAGATAGTTCTCTCTTTACATAAGTGGACAAGGTAAACTGATTTTACATAATATGAATTTGCCCAGAGATGCAGGGAAGAGATGGAGGCAAGAAGGGGGCTACATATCCATGGAAAAGGGGGCCCAAGGACACATGGGGGCTGGGGACAAAGAAGGAGGAACACATGGTGGGGCCAGGGGCAGGGTGCAGCACCCAGACATGTTGAGGCTGAACACAGACCCAGACAGGAGAGGATGGGCATCACACAGTGGCTGGGAACAGACACACGGTACCCAAGCACGTATGGACAGAAGACAGACACATGGGTACAAACACAGGGTAGGTGGCTGAATGAAGCCAAGGTCTCTTCTCTTAGCACTGGAGGTCTGAAGCCAAGCACTGAATCTGACAGTGGTGGTGGTCTACCTGCCTATCTCTTGCTTCCACTTGGAGGTTTTGGTTTTTTTGGGGGGGGGGGGAGTTGGGAGGCCACAAAAAGACAGTTCAAGGAACAAGAACAGAAAAAGAGAGCACAACACTGTATAGTAAACACAGGTGTTTTTCTGGAATGTGGATTTCTTTCAAAATTCTTTACATAAAGTTGAATTTGCATAATGCAAATTTATGTAAAGTGAGAGCTTCTATACTTGCTATACTCTATAAAAGTTCCTCACTATTCTCTGATGCTTAGGATTTTTCGCCATTTCTGCCTACTGAATATTCATCAAGCCTACCTCAAACATCACCATCATGAAGTCTTCCTTTAATCTTTCTCAGTCAGTAATTACCTTTTCTCCTTATACTTAACACAATACTTTATTTGTACTTTTCTAGCACTCTAGAGAGGCATGCAAGAGTGTACAGAAAGTAGGCTTTAGTAGTCAAGAAGAACTGAGTTCAAGTCCTGCCTCTAACACAAGAAGAATGTGTAATTCTGGTTAAATCACTTAAGCTGTCAATGACCAAGCAACTTTCTTAGACTGTTAAGTTGTAAAGCAGATACCGATTTGCAATAGTAGAGTGAATTCCTTACATCAACAAAATCACAAATCCAGGCCAAAAAAAAAAAAGCATTTATGAATTGCTTTGTGTTATAGCTTTAAGTGTATGTGTTCAATAATCCTAATTAGTAAGCTCTTTCAGGGAAGGGCCTGTGTCATCTCAATTTAGTATTTCTTTCAGTATTTAATATATTGCTCTGCACTAAAAGACATTTAATAAATGTCTATTGAATTGAATTAGGGATACTAGGCTATATTTTAAATTTTATTAAAGCAAAGCCATGAAGAGTTGGCAAAATCATTTTTTTCAAAGTCTGCTTTTCTCTAACTGAAACACAATTTGAATTGTACTTACCCCATCCTGGTGGCAGAGGTCCAAGAGGATCAAATTCTTTATTCTGAGATGAAGCAAACAAATCTTGATTCTACATAAAAATGAAAGGATATATTAATAACTCAAATACTAACATGTATCTTTTTAGAAATTTTAAGAACAATACTCATTAGAAAATATGTTCACAGATCTGCTGAAACCTATGAAGCCCACTAGGACTTTATATTGTAAAGGATAAAAAAAAATATACAAATGTGACAAAGCATTATACATATATTAAACTTAACAGTAATAAATTTTCTTATTCTCATTCTTGCCTATAATTTTTCTTAAATATTTAACACTCAATTATAAAATTAATGTTACAATTTGAAAGCTGTGTTCAAAAGAATGGTCACTGAAAAAAGAAGATAACATGAGAGCAGAAGCACAGGAGGAGCTAGGATCTCTCAACTTCTCTTCTTAGAATCCCTTATTTCCTTCAAGACTCTCAGCTCAAGCACTTTTATTTACATGAAGGCTTTCCTGATCCGATCCCCATCCAACAGCTAGAGCCCTCAGTCCCTGATTACTTTGTATTTTGTGTTTTTTTCTATATATAATTCCATATGTACATGTATTTTCTACAATACAATGTCAATATCTTAAAAGCAGGGAATCTTTCATCCTGAGAATATAGCACAGTGCCTGGCACATGGTGGGTATACAATATACGCTTACTGAGCAGGTACCATGAAATGGAAAGAAAACTTCTCTCACATTTTTATGGATTGTTTCCTTCTGGCTTAGATACAGGGGTTTAAAGATCTATGATCCATTGGAACTTACATTTTGCTAAGTTTTTAATCTCCTGGCACCAATAGTCTCTAAAGATAATACAATAAACATTTACCTATTTTGGTACATTTATCAGTTATGCCACCTCACTGCCACGGGACTAAAATTAAATATAAGCCCTTTGTTTTCAAAAAACAAAGACTCTTTACCAAAGAAGGGAAATAAATTTCTGAAACTGAGATGTAATTTTTTTTGTCCAGATCTGAGATTTTATCAATATAAGGGAATCCCTCCGATGAAACCCTCCCAATGGCAACTATTCTTCATCTCATGGCCTTAGAAGGTTGTCTTGGGGCACACTAAGATGCTAAGTGACCATGGTGACACAGCCAGAATATAGTGAAGATGAGATTTGCAACCTAGGTCTCCCTGACTATAAGGCTGCCTTTCTCTCTACTATACCATGCTAGTTCTTAGGGTACTGTTCTTTAACATCATTCCTAGACAGCTTCCCAGATTCTTTCAACCCACTGGAGCTCCAAATAGCTTACCCTCTGCAAAAAATACTTAAGATTTTTATCAAGAGATCCATGATAGTAACTTAGTGGTAGATATTTTGGGCTAAAGTTTTCCCTTACTCAAATTAAAACAAAACAAGGCTGCTCTAGATTAAGAATTACTTAATTATTTTCCCCCAGTTTGGTTGTACTGATTCTGGGTTTTTGTTTTTTTAAATAACAAATCTGTCCTAACATTTTGGGCCAATTTCTTTTTAATTAAAGAAAATTTTTTTACTCTTGTTTTTATATTATCTTCAATTCCAAAAATATCGTTCCTCCTTTTCCTCCCCAGAGAGCCATCCCTTATAACAAAGAATAAAAAATTAAAGGAGGATGGAAGGGAAGCAAATCAGTAAAATGAATCAATAATATCACCTGAGTCTACTATTGTTCTAAATCCATTAGTCTATTTTCTATACAACCAATGAAGACAGGACTAGACATAGGAAGTGACATACAGAGGGAAAAACATATCACTTATGTTTATATCTAGGATATGCCAAACAAAAGTCTAAAATATATATCCACCAATTAAAAACACTGACTTATGATCTTGCCTATGAACTTACTTTGTCACTATTTTTATGTGCTTTTCTCTCAGAACTTTCTACAATCACTTTGACACATGCAGGGAAAGGGGCCATGAGAGATATTTTATTGGTCTGTAGCACAAAGACTACTGCTCACCCCATAAATGAATCTCTGGTTAAACTGCTGCATTGCTCCTTGGAGTTGACTTCGTTGTAGTTGCCACTGCTCATAGTTTCTAACTGACTCCAAAGTTGGCCGCTGCCAGGTGGTAGTTCTTGTGAAGTGATCAACATAATAAACACGTCCTATGTTGTCAACTCGACGTTCCCAGCTAATGAGCAAAACTCCCAAAATTAATGTCAGTGTTGTGGAGCTACTAGGATAAACATGTACCTGAATATCATTTAGGCCACAGAACTGGAATCCCTAAACTTTTTGTTGAGGAAGTGCTAATTATGATGTATACAGAACCATTACCACTGAAAATGTTGGTTCTGTTAAACTATTAAAGAAAACATTTGGCATGCAGGCCTTACTACTTAAGAGTCCACAGAGACCCATTCTTAAACAAGCTTACAAAAGCATTTATATCTGGTTCAGTCAAGGAAATACTTATTTTTTTTTTTATGTAAAAGCCTGAAACATAGACATTATGTGATCACTAATAATAAATCCAAGAGAGCAAGGTAGAGTAAGGTAAGGTTTAGAGTTCAGTAAACAGTTGATACAAATGAAATATGCCATCATAGAAGCACAAGATCTAAGCAACCTCTTAGTCACAGATCAAACAAATGAAAACCATTCATCAGATTCCTGCCTCCCTCTTGTAATGTTCCAAACTTTGTGGAGACAGACAGAAATGACCAGAAACCAGAACAAACAGCAACGTAGGTAGACCTGAAAATATTTAAATTCCTGTCTCTGAACAATTCTGCAAAGTTTTCCATTATTTCAGACTCACCCAGGAGGAAGAGGTTCTGGTCTATCCCACGATGTTCTTTTTTCAACATGATCTACATAGTAGACTCGTCCATGCTGGTCCACTCTCTGTTCCCAACTTGAACACACATAAATAAAATGGCTAGTGTGGTTTCATACTAGAAAAATATTCTAAATACTATACTGTTCAAACTATTTCATTAAAAAGCAGCACTTTTTTTAAACTTTAGAAATTCTGGATGATGAATACAAAAATTTTTTTTAAAAAGGAATACATATTTCTAACAAAACATATTCAACAATTTGAGCTATCCTAAGCAATCTTCTTTTTGCAAAAGCTATTAAATGTTTCACCTTCTCAACTAGCCATTAGTATGTGAACTGCCAAGTCTAGTTCAGTCTCATCAGCTTTCTGAGGACACATCTAAGCACGGAAAAGCTCATGACCACTAACTATCCTGTCCACTTGGTGATGAATATCTTTAATCATGACAACCCATGAAGAAAAAGAAAGAAAAAAAATACAAAATGATTCTTAAGACTTGTGCAGCCCCTTTCTGTTCCTGCAGTGACTAGTGTAGTGTCAGAAAAGAGGGCAAACAATGTAAAGAATCATATCATTCTTAATTCATCTTTAAACATCAACTTAGCTGTTGGTACTATAAATATGAGATCCTTGACCAATAACCAACCAACCAGTGAGCATATAACTAGAGAAATCAAATCTTATAAAAACTGATATTCTTTCTATAAATGAAACCAGGATGAAGCTGCAGCTAAATGGGATGATGGTATACAGATTATTCTTGGAGAGGGAAGAAAGAGATCTGAGAAGTTAGTTTTATTATGTGTTAAAAGGTAACAAGAAACAAAATTTCAAAACTCTTTTGACCACCTCATATTGCAGTATTCATGGTAAGTATCTGAAAAAAGACCATCATGAAAATAATTAGTTTATTTATCCATATCTACTCTAGAGAATGAGGAAGTAAGAGAATTTCTATGGAGAACTAGATAAGATAATCCAAGTTCAAGTAACATGTACTTTGATATTCAGTGACTGTAATGTAAAGGTAGATATATGGAAAGATGGTAAAAAATGTGAGAAAATAGTTCTGGAACAAGAAATGAGAAAGCCCAAAGACTTGTAGACCATACAGAAGCACCATATTGATAATAAGGAATTAATATTTTCTTTTAAAAATTTAAGATAAAGTTTTTTAAGAAGAAAAGAAAGGTAATGGAGAGTGCGAATCCCAAATAACCTTACAAAAATTAAAGTAATTTTATTTTAGCAGACAGGAAATGACTCATTACTTGCATGAGAGTCATGGTCTAATTACCTTTCTGCTTATACCAATTTGCTAAAGCAAAAATCAAAGTTAACACAAAAAACTGAAAGAAAATGGAAAAAAATTAGGCACATTTAAAAAAGTCTAACCTGACCTATTCAAACAATTTGCTGATATCAAAATAAGGAAATGGGTGAACAGACATCATCATAGTTTATGACCATTTCCTAAAGAAGTCTAAATGATACATGTCAACTGCTATAACAAAGAAACAAAGATTCTAGAAATTGTCTTGGCCACCAGACCTTCTTGACAAAAAAAGAAATAATACAGCCAAGAGCAACATCTGTTTAAAAAATAAACTCACCAAAAAAATCTTATGGAGGATGGTAGAAAATTATGAGCAACATCATTTGGTAAAATAGTGAGAAACAATGGAGAGAAAAACAAATCTGAAGAAAGTCTGGGGAGAGATCTAATTAAGCAAGTCAATTTGAGGGCATTTAAAGATACACTTAAAGATAACAAACAGATGGAAAGTGGAAAAGATCTATAAATGTTTATTTAAGAAAATCTTTTCATCATTCAGAAGACTGAAGCCACTACACATGGCCTAAAACATCATAGTCCTGGATGTACTTAAGGGGTGAAAATGGCACTAACGAAAACAAAGAAAAGCAACTGGAATACATTAATTATAGATAGAAAAAGTCCACAATGGGACACCTTCATTACCACATTAAAAATGGGAGGAAGAAGGATGGAGAAAAGAGGAAAGAAGGAACGGAGAGAGGGAGGAGAGAGGGAAGCAGGATAGAAAGAAATAAGAAAGGTGGAAGGAAGGAAAGAAAAGAGGAAAGGAAGGAAGGAAAGAAAATAAAAGGAAAAGGAAACCTAGAAAATGTCTGGAACTACTCAATCAACTTCCCTCCTTTTCAATCTCTAAAAATGTTTACAAAAATAATGTTCACAGACATGGACAACATAATTGATGAACGTATGAAAAGGGAATGGGCACACTTCCACAAATGACATGCAACAGTAGATTGCTTTTACAATCCCACATCCTAAAAGGTGTACAGAATACAAAATTCCTTGTGCTATTTGATTATTAATTTTAACTTGGTAAAACAAAATGATAATCCCAACAGGTAACACAACTCCCATTTTTATGAAAACAATAGAACTCTAAAGATGCAATAACATTTTAAAAATACATTCTATTTTCAAAATCTCTTAGTGAAATTTAGCATTTCCTTCTATTATGATTTTTTTTTTAAATCCCAAGAAGGGATCCACATATAAGCTTCACTATACTACCAAAGGAGTCAATGAGATTAAAAAATTAAGAATTCTTGCTACAAAGTGAGGTCCTCCAGCTGTTACTGTTTCTGTTTAACATTCTGCTGCATATCAAGTTATGATGTGCAGAGCTTCCTACAAGAGATCATAATCCTCTAAAAATTCAAGTCTAACTATACAGATAGGTTTTAAACCAAGTGAAAGAATAATATTTACTGTTTAGACTAGATGGTCAGTTGTATGGAACATATATTAGAATTGGTCTATTATTGTACAGAAATGACAAATGGTTATTCAGCTGAGCCCAGAAATGAGGATGAGAATGAGCTAGATTACCTTCAGCAAACTATACAGTTCTTTTAATTATCCCAAGCTTTCCTCTGAAATAAAAGTCCATCTTTTTTAACAGCAATATTTTTCTGCTTATGTTATATGGTTTAGAATCATGGAACACTAAAATCCCTGAAGAACTTAAAATGAAGATCACACAAAGAAAAATGGAAAGTCTATGTGGTGTGTGAAGATGTAATTACGCACAAGTGGTATAAAGGTATAAAGTAACATCAGAGAAAGATATGAAGAAAAAAAAGATAAGTGAGAGTGAGGGATAATGCAATGGACAGCCTGTGTGCTTCACTGGCATCCACCAATGTCAGGAGTAGAGACAACATGTAAAGACTCCAATGAGTTGGACAGGATAGGCAGGCATGAATGAGATAAAATCTATATCACTGTACAGAAAACTTACATCAATGGATCTCATGAAGCCTGAGATAAAATTAAAATGGCATTAACCATAAATACCAGAAAAATTTTTAGCTTCTGCATCTGTTTTTATCTACAATGACCAGGGTTTTGCCTAGTCCTGGTGCTGTCAGGAAGAATATGTCAATGGCTCCATTATTCTGTCACATGGGAACTTATGAGATGACTAAAGGAGAAATGAAGATATAACATTTTGACAACCATCAGTTGATGCCCAGTTCAACTGCCATTTTCTCCATAATCACCCCAATTAAAAAAGCTCTCTGCCTTTTGAAAATTTCTATGACACTTTGCTTTTAATTTAGACATTCTAAACTTAACATCAAATAAAAGAGGCATTTCCATATACAGAGCAGAAACAAAGTACACAAGAATCTAAATCCGTATAACACAGCTACAGCACTTTGCATAATTTTAGTACTTATTATATACCATCATAGTGTTATTTTGCTTTCTTTTCTCATTTTCCTTAATGGGTTGTCCATTTGTTGAGGTTAAGAACCTTGGTTTTTCATTTTCTTTATCTTCCATAATACTGTGCACACAATGGGTAATCAGTTCAATTCAGCTGAGATTTCAGTAAGCCATATCTGGTCACCAATATAACACCCAACAGTACTATGCAGACAGAAAAGGTGAGTTCTAGTTCATTTTTTTCTGACTCTTCACCCTGCCCCCAGTTATGAAACCCTAAATATAAGCAGTTCAAGATGTCTACTTCAGAATCAGTCCTCCTGGGATCACTTCATGTCCAGATTCTCTGACTCTTGAAACAGAAGTACTCTCGACATAGTAGAAAAAATCCAACAAAAATAATTTTTAAAAAAATTTTAAACCTTTAGTTTATAAATAGACAACATGATATATGGAAGGAAAATGTTAGCATTAGAGTCAGAAGAAGTGGGTTTGAAGACCACCTCAGTAATGGGATCAGAGGCAAGTCACTTAACTCCCCAGGACTTGAGTTTCCCTTTACTTTCTAAAAAGGATATGATATAACAAACATGGAAATATGTTTTCCATGACTGTACATACATAACCTATATCAAATTGCTTACCATTTTAAAGAGAAGAGAGGTGAGGGAGAAAATTTGGAATTGAAAATTTT
The DNA here is from genome assembly GCF_900497805.2 of Vombatus ursinus. NCBI lineage: Eukaryota > Metazoa > Chordata > Mammalia > Diprotodontia > Vombatidae > Vombatus > Vombatus ursinus. The sequence continues at coordinate 10,467,351 of NW_020954563.1, forward strand.
ATTTTAAAAAAAGAATGTCAGGGCACCTAAGTGGCACAGTGGATAGAGCTCTGGCCTTGGAGTCAGGAGGACCTGAGTTCAAATCTGGCCTCAGACACTTGACAGTTACTAGCTGTGTGACCCTGGGCAAGTCACTTAACTCTGACTGCCTCACCAAAAAGCAAAAAAGCAAAAAGAATGTTAAGGATTGTCTTTACATGTAATTATAAAAAATAAAATATTATTTAAAATAAAAACAAACAAAAAAGACATGATAATATTTCCACTGTACCTACATCAAAGAATTGTGAGCAAAGTGCTTTGCAAGGCCCTAAGGAGTCATAAAAATCTGAGCCATTTTTATTATTATAAACTAATTTTGGTTTATTTTTATTTTATGGAATTTACTTTTTTTTAAATCCTGAACTTAACATCAAGTAAACATTTGCAACTAGAGAAAAAGAATGATTAAACAGAAAATGTCAAATTTCTAGTATGAAGTTCTTTTAAAGAATATAACAAATTCAACATGTAACTTTCAAAACTGTTCTGCTCATATGTGATTCTTTTTAGCTTTATTTCTGTTCTTTTAGGGGAGAGGGGGACTTCAAAGACACTCTTTTGTGTGTGGGGGGGGGGGTGAGGGACCCTGCAGGGCAGAAATCCTGACCCAGTCTCCCTCTCCTGTTAACTCAGCCCCTAAATTAGAATAAAAAAAATTTAAAAACACTCCTTAAAACAAATATGCATAAACAAAATAAAATTCATTACTGACTACATATTTCTTGTTCTATATCTTGAGTGCATCATCAATCTAGCAGGATATAGAAAAATTTTGACTTTCACTTTAATTTCACTATGCCTAAGGGTAAATGCTGAAAGTGATACACTATTTATGCTTATAGTCACAAAAAAACACCCTAACTATAAAAGTCTTTAGGGGAAATATCCTAAAAAGTCACAAAAACATGATGTTACTTCCATAAAACTCTGTCCTGTTACTGTCTCTTCCTTATGTACATGTGTTAATCCCCATTTTATCCTCTTCTCCCTTCAATTGCTGTAACTTAAAACTGAGGCAGAAAGAAACAATCTTTATAACATGATGAACTCCAAAATTCAATACTCGAGTGGATGTGATCACACTGATTTTGATACTCTTCCTGACAATGAATACTGCAACTCAACCATTCCTATCCATCCTATGGCACTCTATATTCCAAGTCTTCCCTTAAGCTCACCACAGAGGAGTCCATCCAACACACTAAAGGTCTGCCTTGCTTTCTCCTCACATCATAAGGATAGCAGGTGAGTACTTGGGCTGTTCATCTATTATCCTTTACACTTTCCATATAACCAGACCATCTCTTCTTCCTATCAAACATAATTTTAATGACATCTAAGGAATACGGGTGAATAGAGCTCTAGACCTAGAAGCAGAAAGACTTGAGCTCAACTCTGATCCCAGGCAATTATTAGCTGGGACCTTGGGCAAGTTACAACTTCTATTTACCTCAATTTCTTCACCTAAAAATGGGAATAATAGCACTTACTTCCTAGGATTTTATGAGGATAAAGTAAGGTAATATTTGTAAAGATTTTTTTAAATCTTAAAGTGCTATATAAATTCTAGCTCGGGGTGGAGAACCCGGGACCTCAAGGCCACATGTGGTCCTCTAGGTCCTCAAGTGCGGCCCTCTGAATGAATCCAAACTTCATAGAATAAATCCCCTTAATAAAAGGATTTGTTCTGTAAAACTTGGATTTAGTCAAAAGGCCATTCCCAAGGATCTAGAAGGCCACATGTGGCCTGAAGGCTGCAGGTTCCCCACTCCTGTTCTAGCTCTTCATTTTTTTTTTATCATCTTTTATGCCTGTTCATCAAAGTTTCTCCTTTGTTATAGCTGCTCATACCCACCTTGAACCTCTCTCTCCATTACCTTCTACGTGATATTCACCTTCAATTATTTTAAGATTATTGTGTTCCATGTCTCACAGTTTATACTACACTGGTAGAACTGGTATTAAACAGATGAGTCTTTTATTTCTGAGAAAAACTTTTGATCAATATAGGAGTTGTGCAATTTCCAGAAGCTATCCGGCTTGCTCTCTTCTTCTTGTTTAATTCTGGGTCCAGTCCTTTGTCCATTACATTGTCTGTGCCACTGGATAGAATGCTGGGCCTGGAGTTAGGAAGAATTGAGTTCAAATCCAGCCTTAGACACTTATTAGTATGTGTGACCCTGGGCAAGTCATTTAACCTTTTTGTCTAAGGTTCCTAAACTATAAAATGGGGATAATAACAGCATTTACCTCACAGGATTTTTCTAAGGATCAAACGAGATATTTATAAAGCACTTAGCACAAGGCTTGGCAGATAACAGGTGCTTTAATACATATTTGTTCTTGTCTCAGAGAGTCACAATGATAGATTCTCTATGTTGTCCATCTGTATATTATAATCTGAGTAATACCTTTCCTGTGAGGATGGTCATGTCAACTTATCAACACGTTTATTATCTACCTTGTGCAAAGCACTGAGCCAGGTGCTGGAGGAGGAAAAGACAAAAATGAAGCAGACCAAGGGCTTTTGAGTCACTGTGGATCTTTTCCAGTAGTTTCTGCAAAGTTCTAGGGCATGATGCTGTCTGCATACTGTCAATCACAAACTGGAGTATCTGGAGGACTTCAGCATCTACAGGGAATCTCTCTTCAACTTGAATTTTTTATTGTATCTTCTCAATCACAGTGGTGAATACATTTGGAGAGCACATGTCTCCTTTTTTATACCTCATCTGATGTTTATGATCAGAGGACAATTGAACAGGATAATTTCTGCTTTCATATCTTTCAAAGAATCTCGAATAATTTTTATGTGACTGGAAGACTTTCTGTTGGAACAGAGCTTTTTGTTCTATTGAAATAGACAACATCAATACAGGGTTTTTCATAACCCACAAAATATAAGCACAGTGGTATCTTCACTACATCTTTCAGTTAATTGAGAAATGGTAAATCTGTGGTTTTTTGTTGAATTATCACTTGAAAAAGCCTGCGCCGCATCAACAACATTCTCAATTCATGTATGCATGGGTCTCAAACATTTTGTACAGATGAGAAAGTATAAAAGGTCAATAACTCCTGATGTTTCTTCTCCTTCACTGTTTTTCAGTATTGTAATAAAAGTCTGAGATTTTTTTCCAACTCTTTGGTATCTTCCCTCCTTTGCATAGACTGAGAATTAATCCTTCAATACTCTCACAGCTGTGTTACTTCTAGCATAGATTTCCTCTACACGTGGTTCAATTTAGCTGCTTTTCTTGACTTTGTTCTCTTTAATGCCAATCTTATCTCCCTTATAAGTAAATCTGGCACTGTGATGTTAAAATCCAAGTGTGGTGGCTCTACTGTCCTTAAAGGTGAAAAGTCTGTTTTGTAAATCTTTGCTGATCTTTTCCATTTATCTTCTACTTGCTGTTCTCCTTCCATTTCTGTCCTTACATATCCTCAGGGTGACTTCAGTTAGTTGATATCCTTGCCAAGCTTTCTTTAAAGTGGTTTTACCTTCCAATGCTTCTCTCTGTTTAATGAGGCAATAATGCTCATAATCATTCACCATCCATCTTCAAAAAATTTTACATCTGAGTTTATATTCTAATACAGTGTTGCCTTTGGCTTCCATCTCTCTCCTTGTTGCAAGTAAGTCAAAACATTTAGCTGCTTTATGCATTCTTTTGGTCTTCTTGCTATGGCAATTGACTTACACAGATTAACTTTGGTATGAAATTATAATTGATGTTAATGTCATGTTTGTTGTCCATTACCCAGTCTTCATTATCAAATTTTTATTCAAATAATTCAAGACTGAGTTGTCTCAAATATATGCATATCTTTTTTTTTTCATTAATATTATTCTACCTAGCTTTTTATCTCTGATCTTTCCTTTAACAAATCTGTGGTCTAATATGGGGCAAGTTATTACTGTTGTTGTGTTTACTGAGTAATATTTTATGTCCCTGATTAGTAGCAACTTTAGGACAGTGATGAGTGAAACCAACTTTATTTCTTCACACACACACACGACCTGGGGCAGCTAACCCCTATCTCTCCCTACTCCAAAGGTTGTTATAAGTCAAGATGCTATGACACAGATCTGGAGCAATTTGACTTAAGTTCACTCCTGGATGGATCCAGTTGTGGGAAATGTGTATAGAAGGATCATTCCATCTACTGAGCAAGAAACTTGTGAGACCTTACAGAACTTCCTGGCAGGCTACTTTTACCAAGGGTCATAGAACATGTTTTCATGGAGGTTAGAGAAAAATTGTACTCATCTGTACTTCTGTTTAGTAAAATGAATGTTTATTTAAAATCTTTGACTCCAAGATGCATGAGATGTTGAACCCCTTTCCTGAGACAATTAAGAGTGGTAAGTAAGATCTGTTGCAATGATCTTAGTTCAGAAAAAATGAAGTAGTTGAAAGGACATTAATTCTCTGGCCCTCAATCAGCAGTCCAGGCATTAAAAGGAGCAGTGATCCCTGGCTTGTTGGCAACAGCCCAGGCAGCACTTACAGCATTGGGACAGAGGGGAAAGTCAGTAGTGCCCTAGTCTGTAGGCAGCAATTCAGATAGCCCAGCAATAGCAGGATCACAAGGAGAGCACCTTAGCCTAAAGGAAACAGTTCGGATAATAATGCAGCAATGTGGCTAGCACTGGCAACACTGAGATGGCGAGGAAGGCACCTTGGGTTCCAGGCAGTAAGTAGTTCAGATAGCACTGGCAACAGCAGGACTACAAAGAGGGCACCGTGGTCTGCAAGCAGCAATTCAGATCACACTGCCAATAGGAAGATCACAGGGAGGGCACCTTGGCCTTCAAGCAATAGCTGTTCAGACAGCACTGGTAACAGCAGGATTGTAAAGATGGCACCTTAGCCCGCAGGCAGCAGCCTGGAAAGCCATCAGCTGAGAGATAGAGAGGAGGACAATGTTCCCCTGCAGACGAATAGCAGTGGAGTGAGCAATAGTGATACAGGGGTCTGCAGACTGGGTATCACTGTAGGCTCTTACACAGTAGGCAGCACCATGAGTCCTTGTACATCAGGGAGCAACATGGAGTACACGTAGCAAGAAACAACAGGGGAATGATGATGGGCAGAAGATAAGAAGGATGATGAACAGCAGAGGAAGGAAGATGGGCAGCAGAAGAGGAAGGATGACAAGCAGCAGAGGAACAAGAGTGATGTGCAACAGAGGAAGAAAAATGGTAGGCAGCAAAGAAGGAAGGAGACGGGCAGCAGAAGAGGAATCCTCAGTGTAGTACTTTCTTTGCTGTTTCTGCTGTTGTGAGGTCCCCTCCACTTGGCTGCGAGGATGAAGGGGTGGTAATTTTTCTTTGAAGCTGACACCGGTGATCTGAGGAGTCAGGAGGTGTAGGTCAAGATTCTAGAATGCAGACTGAGGACAGCTTGAGTTAACTCCTCATCCTCTTACTTCCCAGGGTTGCAATAAGCCAGGATGATATGATACAAATTCAGGGCAGTGTGAATTAACTGTACCCCCAGTTGGATTAATCTGAAACCAGATGTGGGCCCTTTGGGCAATCAATATAAAGAAATGCTCTACTTAATGTCCCGGAATTTTCTGAGACCCTACAAAAATTCCTTGAGGACTGCTTTTATCTGGGAGTCTATAGTTGTGTCTTGTGGAAGACAAAGGAAAGCTATTTTCACTTACTTATAACTCAGTTTGGTAAAGGGATAGTTTATTTGATCCTCAGGCTCCAAGCGGTCCACTGAATTGGATATGGAAGCCCTCCTTGAATCATGTCTCACAACAGAAAAAAAATTTTCACCTAGAAATTTCACATTTGACTTGGTGTCTCTGAGACCCCATGATTTAGGATTGCCAGGGTCAGTTTCAACCCAAACCCAAAGGCGTAGATAACATTACTCAAAGGCAGACTAAACAATGTTATTTAAAATATGGAAATTCCTTTCCTATATAGTACTTTCAGAAGAAACATAAGCATAAGCAAAGTACATATAAATTTAAAATGTTACAATACTCACCCAGGTGGAAGGGGACCTTGATTAACTGTATTGAGCTGTTGAGAAGCAGAATTCACTGGCTGCACTTGTCTAGAAGTTGGGGGTGTTGTTAAAGCCACGGTGGTAGGAACTGCTGCTCCAGCTGTTGCTCCTTCAGGAATTACACTCATATTTGTTGATGGTGATGACTCTGTACTAGACACAGGAGTTTCAGAAGGTGCAGATGGAGAACCATTGACAGATGCTATAAATGGGTTAGGTGACAAAATTTTAAAAGGTGTCATTACTTAATTTTTTTTTTCCAAATTGCGAGTACAATTTTGATTTTTTAAAAGTTGGTGAAGCCCAAACACAAGCAAACTCGTTGAAAAGTAAGTGACCCAAAATTCACAAAATGAATCACAGGATTACAGGTCTGGAGCCTGAAGGGATCTAAGAGGCCATATGGTCCAAATGCAAGGGCAGGGAATATGTTATTTTCCCAAGGTAATAGTGACAGGATTTGAAACCAGCTCCTCTGAACTCAGTGCTCTATCTACTATATCAATCTACACACACACAAAAAAAATTGAAAGTTTATTTGATATACAAACCTATACATGCCTCCAAATCAAGATTTCAATGGAAAAACTGTTACAGGCCTTTCTCATTTTAAAATGTGATCATTCAGGATGTTCCAATGTATGTTACTTGTCATTTACTCATTCTACTTTAAAGAAAGATAGGAGAAAAAAGCCAACAGATGGGATTATTTGACCTTCTGTGGTGTTGCACCAAGTTATGGATTATAGAACCTCAAAGCTAGAAAGGATCTGAGGGAACTTCTAGCCATTTTAGCCCCTTTTAGACTTTTTTAGTCCAAATGGAACCTGAATAGTAATACCCTGTACAACATTAATTTACTGAATCCAAAACCATGGAGTACACCTTAGCAAAAGGTACCATCTACACTTTAACCATGAAGACATAATGCAAATGCATTTGTCACCTTGCTAGCTGTAAAAATTTCAATAGCCCAAGAAAAAGTGATGGAAAGGCTATCAAGTATCTCATGATCATGTATGGGAAGATCATCCTTGTCAAAAAATGCGAAGGGACAAATGCAGCCATGAAAACACTCTAAAAATAAGAAATGATAGTTCTATTGATGCTCACCTGAAAAGCAACTTAAAATAGAACAAAATAATAATCAAGATCATTATCATCAAGTTATACCATTAACAGCTAATCTTTCATTCCTCTTTTTACAATACCAACCTGGTCTACGAGGGGTGGGAGGAGGTGGCCGTGAAGGTCTTGGAGGCCTAGGAGGTTTAAAACCTCCATTTGTGAGTGATGGAGAGTTACTGCCATCGACCTTCCTATTTTCACCGGGTCCTGGTTCCTCAGCATTTTCAGGTCCATCTGTATTTGATCTAGGTGATAGGTAAGGAACAGAAAAGAAAAAATAAATAATTCTCTCTAAATCTTACCAAGTATGACAGGAACAAAATCTTATGTCTCTACAGGTAAGACTCCTCATTTAGCCTTATCAAATATATATTTGGACAGTTTTTATATAAACAAGGCTTCTTATAAACATATAAGCCAGGTTTCTGGTAAGAATACCTTATATGCAAAATGAGCTGAGTGATTTTGATTAAATGCACATACATAATATATGTACAGTATATACATACTATAGTTTATACATAGTAATATACAAGGTGTTCAAACAAGATAAGAGACCTTCAACTTAATTGTAAGGAAAAACTATTTTTCATTAACTCAGTAAACCTTGAACAGTATTACCTGGAGGCAGGCAAGGGCAGGAGAGCTGTTAATATTAAAGTAACAAATTGGGGAACAATGCTCATAACAGCTGAGCTCCCCTACTAGCCATGAATCACACAAGCAAAAATTAGAGAACAAAATATGGTAAGCTATAGAGAAATGACGAAAATAACTGGCTTGGAGATCTACCTACAGATTCTGATCTAATTGATATGGATCCTTAAAATAACAAGAGAAAGTAAAAATGGATTATACAGGAAAATCAAGAAACATAATAAAAAACGAAGCACAGCATGATGGAAAAAAGACAAGTGCACACTCACAAGGGCAGCCTTAGCTTTACTAACTAGTTATATGACCCTGGGCAAAACACCATTTCCCTGGATTCCAATTTCTCCATTTGAAAACTGACAAGCTGGATTAATTTCTATCTAGATTTAAAATTCTATCACTCTATGCAAATAAAGTGACTACAATGTCCATTCTTTGAATCAGAACTTCCTTCTTACACCCCAAGGAAGTGATCGATAAGGAGAAAATCTCCATATATACCATAACATTTATAGCAGTACTTTTTGTGATGGCTAAGATGCCAGCTAGGTGGTGCAGTGGATAAAGTGCTGGGCCTGGTGCCAGGAAGACTCATCTTCCTGAGTCCAATCTGGCCTCAGACATTTACTAGCAATGTGACCCTGGGCAAGTCACTTAACCTATTTGTCTCAGTTTCCTCATCCGTAAAATGAGCTGGAGAAGGAAATGGCAAACCACGCCAGTATCTTTGCCAAGAAAACCCCATGGGGTCATGAAGAGTCAGACATAACTGAAAAATGACTGAACACAAGAATTGGAAACAAAGTAGATCCCTATCCATTGGGAAGGGCTAAACAAACTGTGGTATATGAATGTAATGGAATACTACTGTCTATAAGAAATGATGCATACAAAGAATTATAGAAAGATCTACCTGAACTGGTGCAGAGTGAAGTACATAGAGCCAAGAAAACAATCTACACAGAACTATAACAAATGTAAAAGGAAAGAACTACACACCAAAAAAATCAAAAGTAAATATAATGAAATTATAAAGATCAACCAGGACTTAAATGAAGCGCTATGAGGGGATACTCCTAATCCACCCCCATTTTGTGGAGATGGGAGGTTCATAAGAGGTCCATAATTATCCCCACTCTTGCATGTATTTTCAGACTTTTTTTAATGTACTGATCAGTTGTAGTGGGTTTTTTTCCTGTCTTCTCTAAAAAAAAATACTATTTGTTACATGAGCTGGATCTCCAGGAGGTGGAAGGAGAGGAATATTTGGAATAACTATAAAGACATATGAAACAGAAGTGAACAATAAAAACTTATTTTAAAAATTGTATCACTCTAACTTTGGTAATAAAGGCTGATCAGGGAAAAGGACAAAAGACTGGATTTTTAGATGTTATGTGAGGAAAATAAAATATACTGTATGGCTAATATAACAGAAAAGTCAAAGGCGTGTTAGAAATTGGGTTTAAAAAAAAGCTTAGACCATCCATCAAAAACTTCCTCTTCTCCCCTCCTCATCTTACATCACTAAAGTGTCTTCTATCACTTTCTCATCCACATGAAATGGTCTTTCACCATGTCAAGTTTACCCCTCTGCATGCACAAAGAATCCCAATCTATCCTGTCTTCTTCAGCAGACTTTTCTACCACATCTACTCTCTTAACTTATCTTCAATCTATCTCTGTCCACTGGCTGCCCTCCTACTTCCTATAAATATGTCCATGTCTCCCCCATCCTCAAAAAAATCCTCCCTTTGATCTATCTATTCTTGTTAGTGACTGCCTTATATCTCTTTCCCCTTTTGTGCTAAACTTCTTGATAAGGCCATCCACAAACAATGCCTCCACTTCCTTTCTGCTCACTCTCTTCCTTAACTCTGCACCTGACTTCCAAGATCATAATTCAACTGAAATTGCTATCTCCAGAGTTAATAACAATCTCTTAACTGTCAAATGTAATGGCCTTTCCTTAATCCTCATCTTTCATGATCTCTCTGATACATTCATCTCTAGTTTTTTGTGACACTATTCTTTTCCGGTTCTCTTTCTATCTATCTGATTGCTCCTTCTCAGTCTCCTTCACTGGACTGTTCATGCACATCAAACCTACTAATCATGAGTTTCCCAAAAGGTTCTGACCTGGTCCATCTTCTCTTCTCCCTCTATACTTTTTCACTTGGTGATCTCATCAGCTCCCAAGAATGCAATTAACATCACTATGCAGATGATCTTCAGGTTTTATTTGTTCAGCCACAACCTTTGCTGACCTTCACTCTTATATCTCCAACTGCCCACTGAACATTTAGAAATGGATGTCTTATAGATGTCTTAAACTCAGTATTCCAAAATTGAACTCATTATCTTTTTCCCAAAGCCCTCCCCCTTCTTCCAGACTTCCCTATTACTGTTAAGAGTGCCACCAGCCTCCCAGTCTCAAAAGCTAGGTGCCACCCTCAGTGCATTATTCTTACCACCCCATAACCAATCAGTTGTCAAGTCCTGCTGTTTCTACTTTTGTATTATCTCTTTATACGTCCCCTTCTCTTCTCTGACACTGCCACCACCCTGGTTCATGGAAACCCTCATCAGCTCATGCTTGGACTACTGTAATAACCTTTTGGTTGCCCCCGTCCCCCCATGGTCCCCCGCTCAAGTGCCACCCTTCATCTGTCTTACAGTCAATGATCAAACCGAGCTTCCTAAAATATAAGTTTAGCCATGTCACTCTTATATTCAATCAACTCCACTGGTTACTTTTGCCTGCAAGATCAAATATGCAATTTGCTGTTTGTCATTTAAAACCCTCTTTAACCTGATTCATTCCTACCTTTCCAGTGTTCTCACATTTTACCCTTAATTTCCCACCATATCTAGCGATTCAGTCAGTCAATAAGCATTTATTAAGTGTATATTATATACCAGGGACTGTGACACTGACCTCCTTTCTGTTCCTTACACTATATACTCCATCTGCTGACTAGACATTTTCACTTGCTGTCCCCCATCTGAAACTCTCTCCCTCTTCATTTTTACCTCCTAACTTCCCTGGCCTCCTAACTTTTCCTTCAAGTCTAACAACCACAAGAAGGCCCTCACTGTTACTAGACAATCCTTCTATAGCTCTTATCAACTCATTCCATTCTCCACAGTAGCTCTTCCAAACCTTTTCATCAGTCCTCAAACTTCCCATGACTCCCTCTCCTCCCATCCTCTTAGCTGCGAACCTCGGTCTTAAGTTTTACTAAAAAATAAAAAATGAGGTCATTTGCCATGAGTTCTTCTCCCCTCATCTCGTTTCACCCAGAAGCATTCTGCTACTAGCTCCTCCTTTTACCTGTCTCACAAGAAGAGAGGGCCCTACTTGTTGCCAAGGCAAACCCCTCTACTGCATAAGTGATTCCCATTCCCAAGATTCACTCTCTTCCAATGGAGTATACCCTCTGTCATCACTATTCTCTCATTTATCTTTAATCTCTTCCTTTCTACTAGTTCCTTTCCTATTCCCTACAAATATGTTCATGTCTTCCTCATCCTCAAAAAACTCTCACTTAATCCTTCTATACTCACTCTCATCCTATATCTCTTCTACATTGTGTGGCCAAGCTCCTTGAAAAGACCACCTGCGATAGATGGCTTCAGGTCCTCCTACTCTAATTCTCTTCTTAACTCTCTCCAGTCTGGCTTCTGACCTCATCACTCAACCAAAACAGTTCTCTCCAAAGCTGTTAATGGCCTTTTCTCAAACCTCTTTTTTCTTGACCTCTCTGCAGCCTTGGATGAAGTTGATCTTCCTCTCCTTGATACTATCTTCTCTCCAGGTCTTCAGGATACTGTTCTTCCCTTGTTTCCCTCCTACCTATCTGACTACTCCATCTCATTCTTTTCTTGCTGGATCCTCATTGAGGTCATATCCACTAATCCTGTCCTAGGTCCTCTCCTCCCTTTACAATACTTCACTTGGCGATCTCATTGGCTCCCATGGATTTAATTATCATTTCTATGCTGATGTTTCTTGAATCTACCTATCTGTCCTAACCTCTCTGCTGACCTGAGTCTCACATCTCTAACTTCCTTTCAGACATCTGGATGTCTTATAGGTATTTTAAATGCAACATGTCCAAAACTGAACTCATTATCTTTCCCCTCAAACTATCCCCTCTTCCAGACTTCCCTATTACCATGGGGGGGGGGGGGCATAAAAATCCTCCCAGTTTCCCAATGTATTATCTTCAACTCCCCACTATCTCTCTCTCTCATCACCCATATAGAAACTGTTGCCAAGGCCTGGTGATTTCACCTTTGCAACATCTCTCGAATATGCCCTTTTCTGTCCTTTGACACTACCAACACCCTGGTGAAAGCCCCTCATCTTCTCAGGCCCGGACTATTACAACAGTGTGCTAGTTGATCTGCCTGCCACAAGTCTGTCCCCACTCCAGGCAATCCTTCCTTCAGCCACCAAAGTTATTTTCCTAAAGTGCCGTTCCAACTATGTCACCCTCATATTCAATAAACTCTAATGGATCTCTATCACCTCTAGAATTAAACACAAAATCTTCAATTCGGCATTCAAAGCCTAGCCCTCCATCCCTGACCTTTCCAGTCTTCTTATACCCCACACACCTCTGCCTCACACACGCTATGAACCACTGACCCTGGCCTCCTTGCTGTTTGCTTCATGAATGAGATACTCCATCTCTTGGCTTGGTATATTTTTTCTGGTGAAAACCAACATTTCATGCCTGGAATGCTCTCCCTCCTCATCTCTGCCTCCAGGCATCCCTGGCTTCCTTCAAATCACCCTAAAATCCCACCTTCTACGAGAAGCCTTTCCCAACTCCTCTTAATTCTAATGCCTTCCCTCTCTTCATTATTTCCTATTTAACCTATATACAGCTTGTTTCTACATATTGGTTTGCTTGTTGTCCCTCCCATTAGACTGTAAGGTACTTGAAAGCAGGGACAGTCTTTTGTCTCTTTTTGTATCCTCAGTGCTTCGCACAGTGCCTGGCACATAGCAGGCACTTAATAAATAATTACTGACTTACAAAAAGCCATTCTCCATCCTCTTAATACTAGTGCCTTCCTTCTTGTAATTATTTCCAATTTATCCTCCACATATCTTATTTGTACATAGTTGTTTGACGTTATCTGCCCTATTAGACTATAAGCTCCTTGACAGCAGGTACTTTCTCTTGACTTCCTTTGTATTTCCAGTTTCTTATAGTGCCTGGCAAACAGTAAGTGTTTAACAAATGTCTGTTGACTTAGCTAAACTCACTGATATTAACTTCCTTTCTGATTATAAGAATGAAAATAAAACTTAAAAAAAAAAAAGAAAATCAAAATAAAACTTAAAGTTTAACAATTAAGACATTTTAATATTTCCAATATCCAGTGAAAGAAATATGTGGTTTGAGCCACCAACAGAACAGAAATAATAAGCAGCTGAAACAGAATAAAACTTCTGTCAATGTCCAGATACCTGAATTTTCACTTCACATTGATCAAACTTATCCATTTACGAATAACATAACTGTAAAATTAAATGCAAAGGGGTTGCTGGACTAATCTGTAGTATACCTGTACTTGTGTTCCAGTAGTTCTCAATTCCTTTGTAGAAGGATAAGTAAAAAATAAGTATCACGTATAATAGAAATCTAAAGCCGGTCTAATTAATTTTGGTTCACTTACTCTTTCCTTGGAGCAAGTACAGCTCTTTGACGTTCTGGCTCGAAATCAATTTCTGAATTTTTTAATTTCTGAAATTTTACCTAACTTAGATGATATTATTCCTAAAATCATCTTATAGATAAGCATTCTAATTATGTTCGAGTATATATTTGGCACTATACAAATTCAAATATGAAGAACTAATTCTTGATGTCTACAAGCTCAACACCCAAAAAAGATATATACCAGACTCTGGAATTTAACAGACGGATATTAGTAAACAAAAATATAGTAAGGAATTTACATGCTATGTGGATCTAAGAATAGCACTGTCCATAATAAATCTTATAATAAAATGTTCAGAAGCTCAAGTACTAACTTCCTTGGAATCTAACAGTGACTAAAAACAGAAAACAACTGGAATATATAGGCTATTCAGTCACATTATGAAAAATATCAGGATATTAAGGCTAGATTCATGCTGCAGACAAAGCATGATTTTTTTTTTAAAGTAAAAACTCTAATAAAGTTACTCTGTAAATTTTCTGGATGGGAACTATCAATGGGTGACAACAGATGCCAATATGCAGCTCAGTTAAAGGGCATGCTTATTAGGAGAGAGGGGAGATCCCAGAAGGGGGAAAGTCAGGGCTGTAATTGGAGATGATTTTTAGAAATAAACCTTATTACTAAACCAATATTACATATTTGGAAATCTTTAAACCTCAAGTGCCTTTTTCCACTTATAATATGGGAAACAATGATTTACTTGGGTGGGTATATAGTTCTGGGAAAAACAAAGGGATGAAAACTGATTAAGGTGGGGCTTTAATATTACTTTTCTACAGAATTTAGAATAAATCCACAGCATCATTTGGTCTTGTTAAACTTGATATTAAAAAACTGGCAACAAGTTATATAATAGGAGATTTAAATGGGAATGTGCAAATCTGTACAACCCCACTTATATGATATGGGATGACAGAATAAATATACCTTCCAAAACAAGCTGAAAAAAGTAACTGAATAACCTTTTGTAGGGAATTCTCTTCTTGAGGAATACATAATAGTATAAAAATACATGGTTAAGTTATCTACCTATCTACAGAGATATACTTCTATGTTTCCAGCATTGTTTCATATTTATTATGACTAAAAGCAGCAAATATTTTCTGGGAACAAAGATGATGATATTTAACAATGTTAACTTGTCAGTGATAATACAATCAATCTTTATCTGGTCTTTCGTCACACTTTACAGTCAATGGTCTACTCTTTTCCAAATGAACAATCTAAGATCTCTAGAGCTTTATAAACTCTGACTCCCCTAAAAGCCTTGATGCTCTCCTACCTGAGTTAATGTTGATTATCTTCATCATTCCAATACACACACACACACACACACACACACACGCACCCCTCACTTTATGTAAGTAGACCTTTCTGAAAACTTCTACGTAAGTGATTTTTATGTAATGCGAATTTGCCTGCAGATGTAGGGAAGGGAGGGACAGCAGGAGAGAGGCAGGAAGGAGACAGGGTGCCCATGGAGGGAAGGGCCAGTACATGGTTCAAGGACACACTGGGGTTGGGGACAGAGAAGGGAGAGCAGAGGAGAAACACATCGGGGCTGGGGCCAGCCACATGAGGGCCTGGTCAGAATCAAGAAGAAGCACACAGGAAGCAAAAACATGGGGGTCAGATAGGGACACTAAGAGGAGAGAATAAGCAACACGCAGGGGCTGGGGACAGACACACAGTACCGGAGCTCAGAAGACAGATGTGTGAGCTGAACATGCAGTCAGGTGGGCGGAGCAGGGCAAAAGTCTCTTCTCTCAGTCAGGATGTCTCAAGCCGAATCCCTGAAACACCAGTGGCGGCAACAGTCTCATCCATTCTGCTTTCACTTGGGGGGTTGGGGTGGGGATGGGGTGGGTTTTTTTTTTTTAGACTTTTTTTTGGAGGGGGGGCGTTGGTAGCGGGGTGAGAGGCCACAGAGTGCTGAGCAGGAGAGAGATAGAGAGCATAATACTACACAGTAAAGTTAACATGGGTGTTTTTTTGGAATACAGATTTCATTCAGAATTCTTTCCATAAAGTAGAATTTGGGTAAAGTGAATTTATGTAAAGTGAGAACTCTGTGTGTGTGTGTGTGCGCGTGTACACATACACACGTATAAAATATCAATTGACTGACTGATCATTCTACCATTCATCCCAGGATACTGCCAAGTAGCATTATTCTTCTACAGCTTTTAACTGTATTTTATAGTTGCCAACTGCGACTGCATACCTAGTTGGTTCAAGTTAACTCACTGTCATCACTTTAATTATATTTTTTGCTGAACTAAGTTGCATCAACTTGTGAAAAATAACAAACATTTACCTAATATGTCTTCATGGGCATCAATGTCCAAGTTAAGATTAAGAAAAGCATTTTGTGATTTCTAGCCAAGATGGCTGCCTGTACAGGAGGTAGACCTCCCTCTCCCACATACCTACTACAGCACAACTATGAAACCTGACCAGACCAAATGATAAAGAAAGCCAATGAGAAACCACAGGAAGTGACTTTTTCTACCCCAGAACTGAACAAAAGAAGCCTGAGGGTAATAGGAAAGGGAGTCATCAGCAAAGCCATTAAGACTGCAGGGTAGCCTCCAAGACTAACTTGAGATAAGACAGAGACATGACCACAAATTATCCTGCAAAGCTCTGGGTCTGGAGGTAGCAAAGAGCTCTTTTCAGAAAGTGACATGATGGTCAGAAAGCCTTAGGGAAGGAACCTTGGAAGCCCTGAGTAGAGGTAGTACTTCATCACTCAGACCAAGACACCTTTGGATCCAAGGTTTCTGAGATCCTGAGATACCAGAGAGGGCATGAAGATCCAGGGAGGCCTACCACCAAGAAACAGAGATCAGACCAAAAACCGATAGTAAGAACAAGGGAGGCCCAACCTACCGCTGCATTTAACAGTACAACAGAGAACAGAACCTGGCCCTGGCCAAAACCCCTGGGTAAGGAATTAGGCTGGAAAGATGAACAAATCAAGGAAAACACCAATCACAATATCAAAAAATTACTTTAGATCTAGAGAGCCATTAACAAAAGTTAGTTAGAAACTAACTCCATAAGAACAGCAAGCAGAGGTCCAAAAGAAAAAAATGGATTTGCCACAAGGACAACACCAACCCTAAAAGGAATGAAGCAATAGATAACAAAACCTCTAGTGGAAGAATTAGAAGGAGAATAAATACTAAGAAGAGAAGGTGACAAAACTTAACCAAGAAATGGATTCCCTGAACACCAGGATGGCCAAACTAAAATCAATTACTTCACCACACAGCAAAAAATATTAAAACAAAACCAAAAGACTGAAAAAGAGAAGAAAATGTAGGATGTATCTGATACCAAAAAAAGAAAACAAAAAACAAAAAAACCTGCCACGGAAATCAGTTCAACAAGAAATAATCTAGGCATCCCTGAAACCCTTCAAAAATGTGATTTCAAAATAAAAAGCCTGAACACGATTTCAAGAAATCACAAAAGAAAACTGATCGGAGCTATTAGAACAACAAGGCAAAGCGAAGACATGAAGATATAAAGAATCTAATGATTATTTCCAATTGATAAATAGGGGAAGTTCGAAGAAATCCAGGCCATATTGAAAAAAATGCTTCAAATTAACAACAACAGAGAAATGCAAATTAAAGCAATGTTGAGGTTCTACCTTATAGCCATCAGATAGGAAAAGACAAAAATGGAAAATGATAAATGCTGGAGAGACGACAGGAAAAAAGACACAATAACGCACTGTTGGAGCTGTGAATTCAGCCATTCTGGAAAGCAAGTTAGAGCTGTGCCCATAAAGCTACTAAACTATGCACACCCTCTGACATAGTGATATAACTAGTAGGCCCAAACCTCAAAGAGGTCATAGCAAGAGGAAGAGAACATATACATACAAAAACATTTATAACATCTCTTTTGTATAGTGGAAAAGAACTATAAGCTTAAGGGGGTACCATGAAGTGGGAAATGGATGAACAAATTATGGTTTCTGAATGTAATATAATACTGATGGCTGTATGTAATGAAAAAAGAGACCATTTTAGAGAAACATGGGAAAATTGGTATAAACACAGAGTGAAATAAGTAGAACCAGGAAAATAATTTATAATATTAACAACAACACTTCAACAAAGGAACAATTTTCAAAGACTTAAGAATTCTGATAAATGCAATGATCAACCATGATTCCAGAGAACCAGTGATAAGGCATGCCATCCCACCCTCCTGAGGAGGAGGTGATAGATGAAATACGCAAAATAAGATACATATTTTTGGACGTGGCCAACATGGGAAGATGTTTTACTTAACTACATGCATGTATTGCAAGGGTTTTCTTTTTTCTTTTCCTTTCCATTTGCCAGGGGAATATTGGAGAGAGAAAAAATTATTGATAATCAAAAATATTTTTAATATTAAAAAAAAAGCCACTAATCACCTCCTGAAAGAATTCCCAAAAGAAAGTTCCCATAACCAAAATCCAGAGTTCCCACATCAAAGAAAAAAAATGCTGTAAGCATCCAAAATAACCAGTTGAAGTACCACGGATCCACAGTCAGAATCACACAAGACCTGAAAGTTTCTAGTAAAAACCAAAGAAGATATTGAAATACGCATTTCAAAAGGCAAAAAGATAGAAGCTTACAATCAAGAATAACTTACCCTGAAAAGCTCAGTACATATTGTATATTCAATATTCATATTGTATCCTACAGGGAAAAAAAGTAGGAAAAAAGGAATAGAGAAATTTCAAGCATTTCAGACAAAAGAAACCTAGAAAGGCAAATGTATTTGAGTAGTTGGAAGGGGCTGTATAATGATACAGTGTTAACATTGTAAGAAGGGGAGAAGAAACAAATGTTCCTGAAGAACCATAATGTTTCCAAAGGATATTGAGAAAATCTGAACTCTCCTGAGAGGTTCATTGGTTCCTTTCTGGGGGTTTTAAGACAGGAAAGAGAAGGTAAAAAGAGGAATGCTTTAGTGCAGAAAGGAGGAAGAAAGAAGTGGAACTTGATGTTCCTATAATTGGAACGAGTGGAAGAATCCTGTTTATAAACATGGAAGGGAATAGGTATTAGATGAACCTTACTCTTATCTAAAACAGACATAAAGGGTTGAAAACATACATAGATATACACACAACATTTGGTGTAAAAATACATCAAACTGAACTAAAAGACAATCAGGAGTAAGAAACCGAGGATTAAGAGGAAGGATATTACTTAGAAGGGAATAAGGTATAAGCAAAACAAATGCCTTAATGCTAAAAGGAGTATTAAAAGAGAAAAGAGAAAAGAAAAGAACTAGAATCTAAGGGAGCGTAAAACCTTCAATTGGGAAAAAAGTTGAAAAAACTATGTGGTACATGATAATCAAATGCTGTAACATAAGAAATGACAAAAGAGAACTTCAGAGAATCCTGGGTAGTATGAACTAACATAGAGTGAAATAAGCACAACCTGGAAAACAATTTATACAAGGACAACCGGGGCGGGGAGGGGATGGGGACTGAAATATTTAAGAACTCTCTGACCAATGTAATTATCAACTCTATTTCCAGAAGACCTATGATGAAGCATGTTATCTTCTTCCTGACAGACATGCAGACATGCAAAAGAAGACATATTTTTGGACATGGCCACTGTGGATTTTATTTCACTATGCTTATTTATTACAGAGTTTCCCCCCACCCCTTTTTTCTCCTAATACCTTCTTAGGAAGTTTAGAAAGACAGTTGGCAATAGCGATGCCCAAAGAGGGTGCCAATGAAACATTTTTAAAATACACAGAAGAAAACAGAAAAAAACAAATAAAAGGTATAAAGTTTGGAAGTAACAAAGAATTTATTATATGCTTTTTTAAAAAGCAGTATAAAAATAGAAATTTATAACCTCATATAAAACATTTTTTAATATCCTGCTGCATTTATGGAAATGCTCTTTTTTTGGTGCTTAAGTTTAGAATAAAAAATATTTTAATTCTTTTTTGATGATACTATTTCTCTACTCCTCCAAAAACATCAAATCCATTTAAGAATTCCTGATGACTACTCCAATCAGTATTGTCCAGCCATATTCTCCTAGACCAGTAGTACTATACAACAATGACTTCACTCTGTATAAGGAGAATTGGTCACCAACAGATTTAGCAAGATAAAACAATATCAAAATTCTGTATTTTCCATGAGGAAACTAAAATATATTACACCTAATCCTTTTTAACCTTCCCACACTGAGTATAGTCTGAAGTTGCTATTTCATACTACAATAAAATAAAAATTAAAAATCTTTTGGCCATCAGGGTCTAGATAGGACTATACACATGAGACTACTGACAACATCTAAGCAACCTACTTGCACAAAATCTCAACATTGCTGAAGGTTGCCTAAAGGTGACATTCTTGTTATACATAAGTTGAAATGTTTTGGAAGTTGCAATAGTACTTTGAAATTTCTAAATAAGATCTCAACAAATGTCTCAAATTAACATGAAGGAGCTCCCTAGATAAAACATCAATACTATTCAACTACTGCAAGAAGCCCTTGAGGCAATTAGAGCTAGGGATCATAATATCTGTTAAATATGTACCCTCCAAATCCCAGTTTGCTTTACAAAACTCACAGGAAACAGAAGACATTAACTTATAGCTTGACAAGATGTGGAAAAATAAAGAGAAGCACTGGAATCTAAAAATCACCTTTGACACTGCTTTACTGTCAGTTCGATTTTATTTTTCCCCTTCTAGATGACAACCTCCCCAACCCCAAAGGCAAAATCATGACCTTTCCTTATTCTGCTACCCCCATGGAACCTAGTATACCTAACAGCCACTGGAAATTAGCTTACTAAATGAAGCAAAAACTTTGATACTATTAGCATCTAAATCTTACAGCATAAGGTCCATTTGATGCAGTTATACCTCTTCTAGTAACAATTAACTGGTACAAATATATATAACTTTGTAAGTCAATGCCAAGAATTGATAACTCTCTTTGATCTGACTACACTCGTATTCTCATAGTTTTAAGTTTCAATTCATCACAAATAGCACTTTTCAAATGTCACAGAAAGTATTTCCATTTCTCTTTCTTAGTAATCTTAGGACACAATGATTGCTTTATTTACTTCTCTGTACTTGGTATCAACAACTAATTAATTTTTGAACAGATATCTGAGCATACTCTAACACCTTACAACCACAGAAGGCTAAGTCATAAGTCTTTCAGAGTATATCTGCATTCATGTGAAATTCCCCCCTTTTTATTCTTTACCACTCAACTCATTTGCTCCAGTGTAGGCCTGACTTAAAAATTTTCTGTAATGCTTCCATATTAACTTTCCTTCATTTAGTTCTGCAATCCAATAGTAATCACTCATATGCTCATGTGATATATCTTACCTTGTATCATTCCTGGTTCTGGAATCATCACTCTGTGAACTACCTTTATCATCAGCAAAAACAAACAAACAAAACCCAATGAGATTAGAGTCTTGCTTTCAAAAACTTTTTACATTTAAGACTGTATAACTTAAATGTACACTTAATCTTCCTGATAAAAAACATTTTAATACTTCATCAAGAGTTTAAGGTTAAATCAAATTTAATAATTTAATTTAAATTGAGGGTTAATTTACTTAATTTATCAATCACATAGAATAGAACTAGTCTTATAATTTATATGTAACAAAAATGTTTTTTCTATTGCATTTAAGAGATACACTGTATTTATGTGGGCTACAGAATTAAAATCTTCTATGTACCTTCTATAAAACATGTTTCTTCTGGTTTTAACTTAAACCTAGTCCATTATCCTTTTATATCCCAATAGTACATATCAAAGTGTGAGCATGTAGTAGCTGCTCATGAATTTTGAATATGGTAATACTTTGTATATTTGGAGGTCACTTAAACTTAAACAGCTGAGAACCAAAAATAAAAAAGGCTTCAGTGCAACTGAAATGGATGACATAAAGTCATGACATAACAATATTGACAACTACAAAATTGTTAGTGATTGTTACTCCTGGGTATGCAAAGTAATTTTGGTCATAGAGACCATTAATAAGTTCTATTATGTGGGGCTTAGGACCTTTAAACTCTCTATTTTAGGGAAAATATTTAATAATAAGGAAGTAAAAGGAAAAACCTTAAGAGAATCCACAGGTAACATACATTATTGAGACAGCTACTATGTAGGCACTTAATGCAAGAAGTTAACATAACACTGAAACAGCCACTTAGAAATAATCATGACATTTACATCATCATAATCTGCATTAGCTACGAGCAGACCATTTTACATAAAGTAATGACACATTAAAGGCTTTTAATAATTATATTTCTATTATTGGTAATAAAAAAGACAAACATGAAAGTGCACTAAAGGCTGAGAAAACCAGAGAATCATAAACGCTTATGGGGATTACTGAATCTTATTGGGATCTTACAGATCACCTAGCCCTAGTCCAACCCCTATCTGAAATAGAAAACTCTTCTACAACATTCTTCACAAGTGATCATACAACCTCTGTCTGAACAACTCCAATGATGGGAGAATCCATTACCTAATCCTAGGTGGTAAGAATAAATAAATTCTTAATTAATTAGGTATTAGCCTAAAGAACCCTTAAGAAGTAATATTCTAAAATACAAATTAATGAGGTCTGGACAGAAACTGATTCAAAAGTCCTACTTGTTTAAGAAATATGGCAATTTTAGAGTCAAATTACAGGGTTTTGTCTGTTAACGTAATGCTAAAAAGTAAGTAAAATCTTAAATGCCATCACATGGTACTTATAAAACTAAGTGCCTCAAACTACAAACATATCTGGAGATTGGGAAAGCAATAAGGATAATTAAAGTAAGACAGACAATAAGCTACAAACAAAACTAGAACCAAAAGAAACAATGTTGAGCCAAATTGCCTAAATTCAATCAGTTCATAATACAAAGAAACTATCCACAAGAAAGAAGGGAGAATATGAAAAGTAATTTCAACCTGTTACAAAAAAATTAAATATTTGTGTTATCGTGACAAAATGACAGGAGTTGAAAGGTATTATTTACCCTTTGCTGGGAGAAGAGTGACCAATAGTGACTACATTATTACATACGAGTTACCTTCTGAACATGTCGCATAGCCATTCGTCAGAATTTCGGGATCTACTTGCAGTCCATCAAGGCAAACTGACAAGTCTCCTAT
The DNA here is from genome assembly GCF_900497805.2 of Vombatus ursinus. Lineage (NCBI taxonomy): Eukaryota > Metazoa > Chordata > Mammalia > Diprotodontia > Vombatidae > Vombatus > Vombatus ursinus. The sequence continues at coordinate 10,490,155 of NW_020954563.1, forward strand.
GATTTCCGTTGGCTCCTTGTCACCCACAAGTTGTAATGTCACAATTACTTCATCAACTATAGAAAAGAGAGGTCTTTTTTATCTTTCAAACATCTTACTGAAAGACTGTCATATAATAAAAAAAGTATAAGATTACATCTATCAATTGGATACATGTAAACTATATTAATTTACTTAGATAAGTGGTTCTAGTCCTCTTTGAACATCAAAACATGTATCATATATGGAATAAAAGCCTGGCTACTTATCTACACTGACATCTATACCTTAAAAAATTGAATGCAAAATAAGCATAAATGACTAAAAGCTATAAACTCCTTGACCAGGAATAGCAAAAGTTCGAAATTTGTTTTCAAATGTTTTTATTTTTATAGCCTATTTTAAAAGTCACCATTTAATCTATTTTTAAATTTTCTCCATACTTGTCAGTGATACAAAATAATGTGAGCAAGCATGAAACTCAAGATCTTTTACCACGATAAATCAGATTAATTTAATTAAAAGAGAAAATGAGACTATAGATTTACACAGGACTTAAGTGTGTCTCACAGTATCTTACCAGATACAATGGGGAAGGAAGATTCTAGAAATGTTTTAGTCAGGGAATACAAGAGACCTTCTTATGATTATTATTACTTTTGAGTAATCATTTGCATATTTGTTTTGGATCGAGAGCTTTAAAGTTTCCTTAAGATGTGTTAAATTTCTTAAGATTTTTCTTTTGTTAAAACTACATCCAAGTAAACACTAACGTGCTTGTTACAATTACAAGTTGTTTTGTATGTCTGGTACAATTCCATATAGGCTATGACAAAGTACATATAAGTTAAATACACTTTCATTTACATACATACGTTTCATATTATTTGACTTTAACGTTTCATGAATATCTAGAGCAGCACTTCCCAGCAAAACATCGGATTTTAATGTCTGGTGACTCCATACACGAAAATTTAATTTGCTGACAGGTGTGACAATTCTAAAAGGAGAAAAACATTGAAGGAAAAATGCGATCTTCACTAAACACCACACTATGACCTAGAAGAAGGAAATTATCATTTATATCTACAGTAAAACACAACTCTAATAATACAGCTTGCATTATAAGGACTTAGACTATATCTAAAAAACTCTACATGCCTTTATGGCTAATTTCACTGGTGAATCAATTACCACCCTGATTTTCCCTGAAAGAAACTGCTACAACATGTTCACAATTTCACTATGCCTTTGAAGAAAGTACCATATTCTGAAAGGCTGCTGTCAGTGAACAACGCTCACTATATGTGGAATATGCACCAGGAACTGTAAGTGACATTGAAAGTGAACAAGAAAGCACAGCAATTCTCCTCCCTCATACTGTTCACTATTCAACTCTTGAAAACACTGGGGGAGAGCACAATCATGTACAAGAGAGTAAAGGAAAAAGCAAAAGCAAGTTCTGAAAAGTCTGTTCAAACTACACTTTCTTCCCACCTCTTTTTCACAAAATCTTCGAAGGCTAACTGTGGCCATTCCTACTGTGTTTTCTTCAAATTCAAAGACAAAACATGCGCAAAAAATAATTTTTTACTTCATATCCCTTATTTTCTTTTTTTTTGTCCAGCCCTAAGCTTTCATATCTGTAGGGTGCTACTGGTGAGATCATTCTCTCACACAAGTATATTAGCAATTATTCAACAAGGCATAATAGTCTTTAGAGTTGCTTAGGCCACTGGGTAATGTGCTCAGGGTCACATACCCAGCAGGTGCTGGAGGGAGAAATCTGGACCCAAGTCATTCTGACTATAAGGAGATTTCTCTATCTACTAAGCCATCCTGCTTCTCTTCACTTTCTTAACTTATTTCCACAAGCATTTCTTATGTATACAAAGTAGAATTCTCATGATAATCTGGAGAATCACACTAAAGAAAACAATAATCAGACAAATATACTTTTTCTTATCTAATGTATCCTACCTCCATTTAGAAAATATATTTTACCACAGAGGATCATCTCCAAATTACTCCAAAGCAATTTAGTATAATTTCCGCACATGGAAAGAATGTAAAGAACTCAGTCACTTGCTTTACTGTGTCTAAAAAATACAAGAACTTATGAGCTAAGCCCTTGAAATATTTTACCTAAACTACAGAACAGCTATGTTTCATCAAAAGGATGAATTAAGTTCTCCCTCACACCTGCACCTACTTAGATCCAGCCACCACAGGCTGTGTTTTCTTTCTTTGTTATGTATAGTTCCCATTATAAAAAAGTAGAAAATTCCACCTAAATCTCAATTCAGTGCTTAAGAAGGAGTATGGCATTCTGGAAACAACAATGGACTTGGAGTCAAAAGATGTGGAGCAAGTCATGGCTCAGCTTCTCAATTACAGTATAACTTTGACCAAGTCATGTGCCTTTGTGTAGTTTGTGAAGTTTGTGCAAAATGGTGATCTAGTCCTATGATCACAGAGAGACTACAAGGTAGGGCTGTTTATTAATGTACAACCTCCTTGCAACATGATGGCTTGGTACTTTTCAAACCCTTCGCCCAAGGTCTGAGATAGACTAATTATATGAGGAATTCTACACTGGAGTGCTATACTGACAGGTCATTGTATAAAGAAAACAAAATTTATTAACTTTCATCTAGCTGCAATTAAACTTCTAGAGTACCATCTAAGATGAGAAACTGTGGCAAAAATAACCAAAGATTTAAGTTTTTTCCCCAAATTAATAAACTCTAAAGAAATTAGCAGTAGGTTAGACATTTTCACGGAAGCTATAAATGAGCCATAATCTGTTCAATTAAAGATGTGGTATCTTATCATTACAGAAATGAAGTCCAGTGAGAGCTCCCTTGATGTGCACATGCTAAGAGCAGCACAAAGATGGCTTCCTACCAGGCTATCTCCCTACTCTAACCAAGATCAAGAGGAGAAGGTGAGAATCTGTCCTACAATGTCATGTATACTTTTAATATACTCAGGTTCTTCCAATCCCAGAGATGTTGCCCAATGGTGACAATGACTAATTGTTGTTGTAACCAATCCCAACTAAAACATGCAAAGAGAAGAAAGGGAAAGACTGTGGAAAAACAGAGAAAAAGAAGAATACAAGATGGGAGACAAGGAGAAAAAAGGCTAAAGATGGAAAAAGAAAGAGGAGCCAAGAGAGAAGAATGAAAAAAGGGATAAAGAAATATAAGAAGAAAAGAAGAGGAAGGAAAGGAAGAGGAGGGGAAAAGTGAAAAGACAAAGAGGAAGTAAGAAAAAAGGCTACATTTATGCTTACAGGCATTTAGGATTATACTTTATATTACCTGCTAAACAATTACACACAACAAAATATCTGCAAACCTACACAGTAAGAGGCTGCTTCCACTTGGGACTGTTGGTATTGCTGCATTTTTCTGTCTTCTTTGACTGGCCATCTACTGAGACTTCCACATAAGGACTTGGTCCAAACCAGTTCTTTTTATTTTCTTTAAGTTTCGCTGAGATGACTATTTAAAAGAAAAAAGAAATGTTTTCACTGTGAGGTTCTCCTCAAAAGATGTTAAGAAAACTTCACTTGACCATTCAAAAAAAGAATCAACTTTACATAATTAATAACCAATTTAATTTGCAAAGAATAAATGTAAAAAGATTCGTTTTACCAACAGGATACTTAGGAATACCAAACTGATTCATCATATTCACTCTCAGATGTCTGATCCCATACTTTTGCACTCATTTTGAGAAAAGAAATTGAAAATTTTTTTCCCTCTATATAATTTCTCTCCAATAGGTCACTATTAATAACAGTACTCCAGAATCTCTGAGGTATGTTATAAAGCCTCAAGTCTGCAATGTTAACAGATATAGCTTATTTAACATTACCTCAATCATCATTTTGTAACACTGCTAATGAATTATACTCAACCCTAACCTAATATCCCACTCCTCTTCTGAGACAATTAGACATTGAAAATTCTAAACTGGGTTACAGAGAGTTCCTAACACAACTGCAGAGAACTCTGCACAGGAATATTCAGGCTTGGAGTCACCTACCATTCATTAAAGAAGTCTCAGGTTTGGACTGCCAACCCAGCTTCCTATCCCTGGAGTTCTAGTCTTTGACACATTGATGTACCTCTTCCAAATCATGTGTATATGCACATGAGATTAAATAATGTATCCTAACTGAAATAATGTATTCTGAGTGCTGTAAAATTATAATGATCAAGCTTGGTTCCAAAGATGAAATACAAGAATGAACCTCCCTCCCTTTGAATAGGTAGGAGACTATGGCTATGGCATTCTCTATTTAACAATGAATATGGCTGATGTGATGGTTAGTTTTGTTATTATTCTTTGTTATAAAGGATAGCTGTCTAGTGGGTAGAGGCTATACTGGGGAATGAAGGTAATATTAAAACAAAAGATGTTGGGGACAGCGGGGTGGTGCAGTAGATAGAGCCCCAGCCCTGGAGTCAGGAGGACTTGAGTTCAAATCCAGCCTCAGACACATAACACTCACTAGCTGTGTGACTCTGGGCAAGTCACTTAAGCCCCATTGCCTCACCAAAAAAAAAAAAAAAAAAAAAAAAAGATATCAATAAGAATTAAAAATGAAATACTATGCACTTAAGGGTTCTAATAGCCATAGAATTAGAAAAGTGATTAATTATAAATTAGGAAATGTGTCAACCATAGTTCTTTAGACACATCCATACTTTAACTGAATTATTAGCAACTAAATATGTTAGCTGGATTTAGACCCCTAGTATAAAATACAAAACTTAAAATTTAAACACACAAGAATATCAAAGGAATTAATGAAAAAAGAACTTGAAGGAAGGTAGCCTAGCCACACCAGATCTCAAACTATACTATAAAGGAGTAATAACCAAAACAATCTAGTACTGGTTAAGAAATAGAGTGGTGAATAAGTAGAATAGATTAGGTACAGAATACACAGTAGTAAATAACCACAGTAATCTAGTGTTTGATAAACCCAAAGATGTAAGCTTTTGGGAGAAGAACTCACTATTGATAAAAACTGCTGGGAAAACTGGAAAACAATTTGGCAGAAACTAAGTATAGACCAACATCTTATAAGGTATACCAAGATAAGGTCAAAATGAGTACTTGATATAGACATAAAGGGTGAGACAAACAAACTAGGAGAGCAAGGAATAGTTTACCTGTCAGTTGTATGGAGAAGGTAAGAATTTAGGACCAAACAAGAGATATAGAGTATTACAAGACATAAAATGTATAATTTTGATTATATTAAATTTAAAAGGTTTTGCACAAACAAAACCAATACAACCAAGATTAGAAAGAAAGCAGAAAACTGGGGGAAAATTTTTCTTACAGCTAGTATCTCTGATAAAGGCCTCATTTCTCAAATACATAGAGAACTGAATCAAATTTATAAGAATACAAGTCATCCCAATTGACAAATGGTCAAAAGATATGAAGAGGCAGTTTTCAGAAGAAATAAAAGCTAATCTAAAGCCATATGAAAAAATGCTCTAAATTACTATTAATTAGAGAAATGCAAGTAAAAACAACTACCTCACACCTATCAGGCTGGCTAATGTAACAGAAAAGGAAAATGATAAATATTGGAAGGGATGTGTGAAAATTGACATACTAATGCACTGTTGGTAGAGTTGTGAACTGATCCAGCCATTCTGGAGAGCAATTTGGAACTATGCCCAAAGGGCTATAAAACTGTGTACACCCTCTGATCCAGCAATATCACTACTAGATCTGTATATCAAAGAGATCAAAAAAAAAGAGAGCGAGGGGAAAGGGCTCATTTGCACAAAAATATTTATAGCAGCTTTTTTTTGTGGTGGCAAAGAACTGGAAATTGAGGGAATACCCATCAACTGGGGAATGGCTGAGCAAGTTGTGGTATATGATTGTGATGGAATATTATTCTGCTATAAGAAATGATGAGCAGGATGATTTCAGAAAAACCTGAAAAGACTTACATGAACTAAAGCAAAATGAAGTGAGCAGAACCAGAAGAACATTGTATGCAGTAAAAGCAATACTGAACAATGATCAACTGTGAATGACTTAGCTACTCTCAGCAATACAATGACAAATACAACTACTCTCAGCAAGACAATTCCAAAAGATTCATAATAGAAAATGCTATCCACATCGAGATAAAGAACTATGGAGTCTGAATGCACAGCGAAACATACTATTTTCACGTTTTTTGTTCTTTTTATTTTTTCTTTCTTGTGGTGTTTCCCTTTTGTTTTGATTCTTCTTTCACAACATGACTAATGTAGAAATATGTTTAACATGATTATACATGATTAACATGTGTAACCTATATCAAATTGCTTGCTGTCTTGGGGAAGGGGAAAGGGAGGGAGGGAAAAAATTTTGGAACTCAAAATCTTATAAAAACGAATGCTGAAAACTATCTTTACATGTAATTGGAAAAAATAAAATACCATTAAGTTGAGAAAAGAATTTACGTTTCTCTTCAGGGATTTGTGATTTAGAACCAAAATAGCAAACTTGTGGCCCACAAGCTAGAAAACTCTGGAGTGGGACTTGAACTGGGATAAAATGTAATTAGGAAATGTTTAATAAAATTTATAAAAATAAGACAGAACATCATGTTAATGTGTGGTTTTCTTTTTTCTTTTTCAACATTCATTTTAAGATTCTGAGTTCTAAATTCTCTCTCCCTTCACTCCCTTTCCGACCCACTGAGAAGGCTAGCAATATGATACCCATTGTACATGTGAAGACATGTAAAATATATTTTCCATATTACCCATGCTGCCAAAAAAAAAAAAAAAGAAAGAAAGAAAGAAAAGGGGAAAAAAAGAAAATGTTTTAAAAACATGCTTCAATTTGCACTCAGACTTCAGTTCTCTCTCTGGAGGTGGAGAGCATTTTTCAAAATGAGTCCTTTGGAACTGCTGTGCATCACTGTATGGATCTGAGTAGCTAAGTCTTTCACAGTTGTTCATCATACAATATTGTTGTTACTGTGTACAATGTTCTCCTGATTCTGTTCACTTCACTTTGCATCAGCTCATATAAAGCTTTCCAGGTTAATTTGTGAAATTTTGTTTAAGTCAATATGTGTCTAGCAAGTTTTTTTTTTCTTTTAAGTTGGATACCACTGATTTAGAGCATTTTAAAAATATGGTCAGTTCTGCCTTGTTAAAGGCTAAGGTTTATAGTGGAAGCGTACCTATTTTTATATCTGACTGACTTTTTTGTTGAAATAAGTCTATAACGCTTTTTTATAATTTTTTTTTAATTCAAGTAGATAGCAGGCAGACTTCAGAAAAACCTGGAAAGACTTATATGAACCAATGCTGAGTGAAGTGAGCAGAACTAGGAGAACAACTGTACACAGTAACAGCCACAATGTGCAATGACTAATGTTGATAGACTCATCTCTTCTTAGCAATGCAGGGATCCAAGACAACTCCAAGGGCCTCATGATGGAAAGTGCTGTCCACATCTAGAAAAAGCAATGTGGAGTCTGAATGCAGATCAAAACATATTATTTGCACTCTCTCTTTTTTTCTTTTTTTTTTTTTGTTCGTTTCTTCTTTCTTGTGGTTTCTCCCATTGATTCTGATTCTTCTTTATAACATGACTAATGTGAAAATAGGTTCAATATGAATGTACATGTAGAGCCTATATCAGATTGCACACCATCTTGGGGCAGGGAAGAGGAGAGATGAGGAGAAAATTTGGAACTCAAAATCTTATGGAAGTGAATGGTGTAAACTAAAAATAAATAAATAAATGTTTAAAAAAAAAATCAAGTAGAAATGTCCTGCTGGGAATATGAGAAAGGAATACATCAAACCTATGGATATAGATCTAGAGTCATTTGTTTAGATTTAATCACTGAACCTAACGTGACCTAATTGAGTACTCCAGGGGTGTAACTGTAGAAGCTTGAATTTTTCACTAGAAAATATCATTCAGCCAAAGAACCTGGGCTTTATTTTCTGCATGCCTTTTAATGATTTTGTTGCCATAATCGCCATTTTGCGTGTCTATGGTTTTCTTCTAGTCCTTCCATGACTTAAGATAAACATTGTTGATTAAACACTAAGGTCAATATTGACTTTGTTCTAAATACAAAATAAAGTAGATTATTATGCTTATTCAAATTCTAATAGTGTCTATGGAGATTCTCTCATGACTGCCCTTGTTTTATATGAACAGTTTGCACTGAAGTCAGAAACCACTTTGTTTCTATTCAATCTAAGCAGGTTAGAGCTTATGTTGCTTTTACCCATCATCCTGCTTCCAAGAGGCAGAGAGAACTAATGAAAAGGAACTTAAAATATTTACAGCAGTATGTTTTTGGTAGTAGCAAAGAAAGAGAAACAAAGAGCATGCTCACCAATTGTGGTACATGAATATAATGAAATATTACTGTACTATAAAGAAACAATGAACATGAAGAATACAGGTTGTCCAAAAACTTTAGGGCACCTTATTTAAGCTTTAATGGTTTCAAAAGGTATATAGAAGTATGGACTAATGCAAAATGAAAATAAAACTGGGGAGAAAGCACACTCAACTAGAACTACACAAATGGAAAGAACAGCAACAAGAAACTGAATAGTACAAAATGGTAAAGGCCAATCCTTGTCCCAAAGAAGAGAAAAGACACTAGCCTAACCTACTTCTTTGCAGAAGTAGGGGTCAATAGGTATGGAAAACTGCATTATAATATCAAACTATTATTTTATGTTGGTTAGTTACATGGAATTTTTTTTCCTTCCTTTTTAAAAAATTCTTCATTATAAGAGTTGGCTTTCTGTGAATGGCTAAGGGAGAGATACAGTGGGCCGTAGGATGTATAAAAACAAAATATATCACCAAAAATACTTAAAAAAGAAAAGATAGTAAAGTATAATTAGTATTAATGGTATTGTATTTTATTATCTTTAGTTTTCCCTAGACGTTTAGAGATTTTAAGGAAGTACTCAATGAGTTGAGTAGGAGGGAAGTTGTCAGCTTTTGTTTACAACCTCCAATTGTACAAACTTCTCCCAAAGGCTATGGACATGGCCGCTGGCATTTTGTTAAAAGGACAAAAGACTTCTGATTATGTCTCGGTGACTGGAGCAGCCCAAATATGAGCTGGTTGGTTTGGAGGCTTCCTTTAGTGGTTCCTAGAGTTTCAATAACTAAAGCCACTCTCAAAATGATGTGGTTGGGTCTGTATTGAGGAAGGGTGGACTCTTGCAGAAGAAACAATTTCTTTCTGCTAGTCTAAAAAAGTAAGCTGATAAATCTGCTTAGATCTTTTATGGTTTCCTTCTCCATTTTACCTTTCTTGTCCTGAGTATGAAAGCATAAAGAGTAAACCTAATTTCTAGGAAGGGAAGGCTCCATTTCAATCAAACAATTAATAACTGCCCTAGAGCAGAACCAATGAATATTTATTAACTTCTTACTATGTGTCAGGCACTATGCTAAGCACTGGGGATACAAAGAAAAAGCAAAAATAGTTCCTGCCTTCAAAGAGCTTACATTCCAATAGGATACAGAACCCTTACATAAACTGGTACATACAAGATTAAAACAGTGGATACAATACAGCCTTAGAGAAGAAGGCACTAGCAGGTAAAGATGATGGGAAAGGCATCCTTTGTGAGATGATATTTGAGCTTGGTCTTATATGAAATCAGAATTTCTAAAGGGGGAAGTTCAGAAGGAAAGCATTCCAGGCATGGGGGATTAGCCAGTTCAAAGGCACAGAGACGGAAAATGGAGGATTATGTGTGAAGAACAGCATGCAGACGAGTGTGGATAGACCACAGTTTGTAAAGAAGCAGCATACCATAGTGAATAGAATTCTGGACTTGGAATCAAGAACATCTAGGCTCAAAACCTGCCTCAGATGCTTACTAGCTACATAACCCTGACCAAGTCACTCAGCCTCCTGGAGGGGAGTGGGGAGCAGAAAAGAATAAACATTTATTAAAAATCTACTCTATGCCAGGCACTGTGCTAATGTTGTACAAATACCTCATTTGATCCCCACAATAACCCCCGGGGGGGGGTAGGTGCTATTATTATCCCCATTTTAAAGCTGAGGAAACTAAGGCAGAGATGAAGTGACGTACCCAGAGTCATACAGCTAGAAAATGTCTGAGACTAACTCCTCAGTGTCTTCCTGACTCCAAGCTCAGTGTTCCATCCAGCTCACCACCTGCTGCCTCTAGTCTCCTCACTTATAAAATGAAGGGTTCTGACTTGAAGCCCTTTAAGAGCTCTTTCAGTTCTAAATTTATGATATTTTGGGTGGTATGTAAGACTAGAAATCCAATGAAGGAAGGGACTGTGAGAAGACAGGCAAATTAATGCTCCAATAATGGAGCTGTAAACTGATCCAGTCATTCTGGAAAGCAATTTGAAAGTATACTCAAAAAGTTACTAAAATATACATATCTTTTGACCCAATGATACTATAGCTAAGTCCAAATTACTAGAAATAATTAATTCTGTGAAGTAGTTGCATTATTTGAATCAAAACTGTGTATTTCAATTGGGGTGGAACCAATTGCTACATTTTACATAACTATAACTTCAAATAGTATGAATTAAAATACATGTGACCCCTTCACATGGGATTCATGATTCACACTAATCAGGACCTGTTTTACAGTACAAAGAGAACAAAGAAAGATGGCAAAAACCTATATAGACAAAAATATTTATTGTAACACTTTTTGTTGCAGTAAAGAACTGTAAACAAACTGGGTGCCCATCAACTTGGGGAATGGTTAAATAAATTATGGTACATTAATATAATAGATTATTATAATATCATTAAAAACGAGGAAAGAGATGGATTCAGAAAATCAGGGAAGATCTAGGAAGAATCTAGGAAGATGCTGAGTGAAGTAAACAGAACCTGAACAATTTATACAATAATGACAATTTTGAAAGACTCAAGAATTATGATCAATGCAATGATCAACCATGAAACCAGAAAATTAAAAATGAAGACTGACACCTACTGCCTGACAAAAAGGTGGGAGACCTGAGGTGCAGATTGAGAGACACATTTCCAGATATGGCCAATGTGTAAATTTGGTTTTGCTTGTTATATAGGAAAAAAAGAGTCACTGTATAATTTTTTTTTAAATGATAGAAGACAACAGAAGAATCTTCAGAAGAAAATACAAATAAACCAAACAACTGAAACCAACATACTGAAATGACTTTATAATTTTTTTAAGGAATGCAAGCTATATGTGATAAAGATGTGGGGTTTCCTATACAAACACTCTTATTCTGTTTTTTTTTTAAATATAGAAATGTTTATGTTGTTGATGTTTGCCAAATTCAGAACAAAAACACAGAGAAATGGAAAAACTTTTAAAAGACTAAAAAGATAGGCCAAGTGAATCCCTCTCTTCCTGAGAGAAAGAGGGCACCTCCAATGCCAGAGTGCTGCCCAATGGTAACATCAAGTTCAACTGCCTTCTGATAAGTTCATACCATGAAGTGGAACTGAGCAGAACTGAGTGGAAAAATTGGGATTTACCAGAGAAGAGGGGAAATTATGCAGACTGTTTATAGAGGCTATTGTGAGTGATTTATATTTTTTCTGCATTGGGGCTCCTTTGATTTCTTCGAATCTTCTGCATATGTACACTCTACTAGACATGAGTTTATTTTAAGTGCTAGTATGGGAGCTGGGGACGCTGTTCTACACATCAGTAGAAACATAAACATGAGTTATGACTAAATTCAAGATGTCCAAGAATAAACTTAGGGCATGAGTAACAAGCCAAAAAAGTAATATATATTGGTCTTTTGGGGGAGGTCCCCAAGTTTGGACCTAGTCTTCATGAGTCCAGAGACTTAGGACCATGTGTCCCAGGTTGAAAAATAAGGTGATACTACTTACTACCTTTCACTCATGGTATAGCCACACATGGTTAGTTTAGTGAGATTAAAAAACCATTATAAAAAATAATTAACTTTTTAAACTGACTATAAACATTACTGTTTTCAAAACATTTAGGATCAAGTTACTTAATAAAGCTCCACAATTGTTCTATTACAAGTCTAATTCCTAATATTAGCAGTGGCGAATAGATTTGAGGGTTCCTTTGGCTCTGAGAAGGTTGGTTACGAAGACCAGTGTAGTTTCTATAATTATTTCTTGACATTCACGGGAGTTAGGGGCACAGGACTATGAATGTGAAAAACCATGAATAACTCTAGGCCCCACCCCAAACCTTTATTTTTAATAATTCTGATCACATTTAATACACAAAACAATTAAAACAACATACTGCACCCATTAAAAAGTTGCAGTTTCTATGCAAGAGAAATTAGGATCTCACACACTATATGGTACAGTTGCAGCAACTGCTTCACAGATTTCCTTCTCCTATAAAAAGCCCAAGATACAAGGATCACTGTGAGGGAAAATCACCTGACTGAGACTGGTTGGCAGAAAGACAAAGTGGAGGCATTACCAAAGAGAGTGCTTAGCCTGTAGTTCTTTAATGCACTGAACCTTTTAACAAAATTTAATTGTTTATAATAGATTTATGTATGTATTCTGGTAGTGAATGATAAAATAAATTAATGATATGCAGTACTTATGCATTTATGACTTGGTAATTTTTTGTCAGTTTTCTTTGTATACATGTATCGTCTGGAATTTTCTGCAGTACGCCACAAATCTCCAAAAATTCCCATTTAATTATTGATGGCCAACTCAGGAATAACCAGAATTGCGAAATGTGAAACCCATGAATGTTGAGGAATGACTGTAGAATGAATTTTCCCTGAAGTTAATTCATATTTGCTACTTTCTAAATAATAGTAGAATTTCTATTCTTTGGCTTTTGTAATGGGGAAAGAGAAGTCAACATGCAGATGTCAAGGTGAAAGTCTAGTTTTCTGAACAGTACAAAACCCACTGGGTAATTCAGGGTAGTTTTTGTTCCCTTCAGGCTGAGAAATAAATTACTACCATAATATGTTTCATTTAAAAAAATTAACAAAATCAACCAAAAAGTATGTTGAAAATTTTATTTTCAAGAAGGAAATTACTTTCCAAGAAGGAGTTTGTTGTGCCATGACCAGTGAACTCAACATTTTTCACTCAAGACCAAATATGCTAGGAGATTTTCCAGGATCCAAGATTGATTCCCCTTTTCATCCTACTTTTATCTGTTTACCCAGAATAGTGACCCGGGGCAAGACAAGAAAAGGAAGTATAAAGCCTTATTCTGCACAGGCTTCCTTTTTTGGTACTCATCCCTACTGGACTCAATCTTAATAGAGACAACCTACTTGCCTATTTTTAATCTGCCTTCAAACTAAAATCCAATGAGCTGTAAATCTAACTGGGCATATAATTAGAAACAAGTTTGACTGATTCCGCAGACTACTATACTCAATTTCAAATACTACAGAAGGTAGGATTTTATAACTGCAAGATAAAATTTTAGTTTAGTAATAAAAATGGTTTACTCTACTCACTTAATTTGCCTAGGCAGCATTTTAAAATTCATAATCAACAAAGCAGTTAATAGTTTTATAATATAATTCACTATTTTAGTAAAAAGTCTTAAAAATTAATGTTGTACCCCCCACACCCATCCAATGAAGTAAATATAGTGTGTATCAATGACAAAGAGTAGTTGTACCTACACTACTTTTGAACTTCTCTAGATCTCTCTATTATGCTTTCTTTTCCCAGAAAACACATCATTGGGAAATCTCATTATCCTACAAAAATGAATTTGCCTGGTACTCTTATCCCAACAGTGTTCTCTGCTCCTCTCATTCTGACAGGAAGACAGGCCCATTGGCTCCAGGGTCTCTATCTTGCTTTCGTCTATTTATTTTTTTTAATTTTGAGTTATAAATTCTTTCTCTCCTGCCTGCTCCTCCCCCACCCATTGAGAAAGTAAGCAATATGATACTCATTTACATATGTAAAGTCATGCAAAACATATTTCCGTATTGGCTATGTTTAAAAAAAAGGCAATAAAAATAAAGTGAAAAAATATGCTTCAATTTGCACTCAGAATTCATTAATTCTCTCTCTGGAGATATGTTTTTCATCATAAGTCCCTTAGAACTGTCACAGTCATTGTATTGATCAGAGTAGTTAAGTCTTTCATAGTTAAGTGTTACAATACTGCTGCTACTATGCACAGTGTTCTGGTTTTGTTCACTTCACTTTCATGTAAGATCATATAAGTCTTCACAGGTTTTTCTGAAACCCTTCATCATTTCTCATATCACAATAGCACTCCACCACAATTATATACCACAACTGGTTCAGCTATCACTCAACTGATGGGTATCCCTTCAATTTCCAATTTTCTTTGCCACCACAAAAAGAACTATTGTCATCCCTTGACATTCACAGGTTTCAGATTCCTAGTTTTGATTATTCTGATAATTAAATAGAATTTTTGAAGATTTGCAGTGTACTACAAAAAACTGTAGATGACGTACGTATATGTAAAGAAAATTTTTAAAAAATCTGTCATAAATACACAAATACTGTATATTATTAGTCTGTTTTATCATTCACTATCAGAAATACAGATACATAAATTTATTATAAACAATTAAATTTTGTTAGAAGTTTCAGTGCACTAAAAACTACAAGCTAAGCACTCTCTTTGGGAATGCCTCTTCTTTGGCTTTCTACCATCCAGATTCAGTCAGCTGATTTTCTCCCACACTGATTCTTGTTATCTTGTGCTTTTTGTAGAAGGAATTCTGTAGAAGCAGTTGCTGCAGTGGCTGTGAAGATTCTGATCTCTCTCACGTAGAAACTGCAACTTTTTTATGGGTGCAATGTGTTGTTTTACTTGTTTTGTGTATTAAACAAATATGATCAGAATTACTAAAAACAAAGGTTTGGGGTTGGGTCTAGAGTTACTCATGTTTTTTCTACATTCGTAAAGGTCCTGTGCCCCAACCCTCACAAATGTTAAAGGATGACTGCACCTTAAATACTTTTGTACATAGAGGTCCTTCTCCTTTTTCTTTGATCTCTTGAGGATACAGACCTAGCAGTGGTATTGCTGAGTCATGGCGGATACAGTTTTTCTTTTTCTGCCACTTTAGCCAATGTGATAGGTGTGAGGTGGTACCATCAGAGTTGTTTTCATTTGCATTTCTCCGATTATTAGTGATTTGGAGCATTTTTTCATGTGACTATTGATAGCTCTGATTTCTGCTTCTGAAAACTATGGGTCTATTATCCTATGATGATTTATCAGTTGGGAAATGGCTCTTATTTTTATAAATTTGGCTCAGTTCCCTATATATTTGAGACATGAGGTAAGATTTCTATTTAAAAAGGCTCAGCAGTTTTTCTCCACATTTTTTCACCAGCTACACTGCTTCTGTACTTCTCCAGAACACTACATCATGCCTTCTTCTACCTCCCTTCCCACCCCATGCATTTTTTTCTGCTTTCTTTTGTGTGTAGTCCTCTATCATTTTATTGTAAGCCCCTAAGGGGAGAGACTACCTTTTTTTAAACTAGTATTTGTATCCCCAGTAATTAGCACAATACCTGGAACATAGCAGGCACCAAATGTTTCTTGAGTGAAAGTGGCATGTTACAGAAATTTATTCATGTATCTACGATACCCTAAATAAAAGAGGGTCTTTCTGTTTCGAGGGCAGCTAGGTGGTAAAGTGGATTGAGTCCCAGGCCTAGAGTCAGGAAGATTCCTCTTCCTGAGTTCAAATCTGACCTCAGATACTTACTTACCAGCTGTGGGATCCAGGGCAAGTCACTTAATTCTGTTTGCTTCAGTTTCCTCATCTGTAAAATGAGCTAGAGAAGGAAATGGCAAACCACTCCAGTATCCACAAATAGGGTCACAAAGAGTTGGACACAAATGAAAAATGACTGAAATTTCTGTCAAATTACATGAAAACAGATTTTTTCCTTATTTCATTTCTTAAAATTCTAGTTTTAAATTTTATTAAGATAACAAAGACCCTTTGTTATCTAATCTTTCTAATAACTCATGTCCCTTAAACCTCTCATCTAGTCACTCTGTTTATCTACCATAAAAATAACTGACCTCAAATGACTTTTAACCCTTTTCAATTAGAGAATTATACATACACTTCTCTGTGGAACAGATGCATCAACAAACTATATCCTATACAATTCTTATTGGTTTATATTACCTCCATCCTATCTGAACTTTGAAGAGTTTGGATACTTTATAGATTCTATATTATTCTTGACATTATAGGGCAAGGCTCTAACCTTTTACTGCCCAATACTCACCTGCTATTCTGAGTTAATTCAGCAAATATTTATTAAGAACTATGTGAACAACACTGTGCCAGATGCTGAGGAAGATATCATGATAAAGACAGGTTTCTGTCTTGTCTTCTTGGATTAGACTGCATAATTCAATGGAGGAATGATAAGTACCCAATCAAGTAATTAAAGGACAAAACCGAACATGACAACTGCATAAAAGAAGTAGAAACAAAATGCTACTTGGGGAAAGAAGAATAATTTTTGAGATTTGAGAAAGGGAAAAAGGAAAAGGGAAGATTATATGAAGGAAGTGATACTAGAAGCTAAGTCAAGTGGCTGAGTAGGATTTCAACAGTTGGAAATGAGGAAGAAAGACATGTAGGCATAAGGAATATCATGGTCAATGTTACAAAGCCAGGAAAACACAAGGATGTATGAGCAAGTAATCACATTTAGTAACACTTAGTGTTCATTGTGAGGCATAGTAAAATAAAAGCTAAAATGATACAGTGGTACTAGATTACTCATAGCTCAATTGCCAGGCTGAGCAGGGACTTTATTTGGCGGATGACAGGAACTCACTGAAGGGCTTTAAATCGAGTGAAGAAGAATTGTACATAACATGTCAGCAGTGTGAAAGAGATGGAGAGATTAATTAGATGGTTACTTCAGTAGTCTTAAGTGGAAAGTAAGGTAATAAGGGCCTGGACTAGGATGGTGGTAGTAGAAATAAGAAGGAATGGATGCAAAAAATATTAAGACTTGGCAATCAATTAAATGTAGGAGGTGAGGGGGAGAGAAAAATTAAAAACAGCCTGAGGTTTTGAGCAGAATAACTGAGTGAATGGCATTACTTCTCCTAACAGAAATAGATTAAGTCAGGAGAAAAAAATAAGTTTTTAAGGAAAGCTAACAAGGCAAGGCCAGTGAGACAATCACTCTCAATGATAGCGATATTAAAATTATAATTTATTGTGGGTATAATCAATGATAGCTGAGGAAATATATACATAGTAATATTAAAATAATCTCTGTAATTTTATCTAAGGAAAAAGGAAATTTCTGATAGAATTTTTTTAAAAGGATGTAGGAATCCTCAAATTTTAAGGCACAGAGAAATAGCTAATTATATGCATCTATTTTATAAAATGTTAGCCATCATTTTTTATTTAACCAAGTATTCAAATGATATTTTATAGGATAATAGCGACTAAAAAATTAACATGACACTTTAAAGTCTGTGGAGCACTTACATACATTATCTCATTTGATTCCCACACTACCAGGAGAGGTAGATGCTATAGGTATTATCCCCATTTTACAGATAAGAAAAGGGTAGCTCAGAGAGGTAACATGATCTGTCCATAGTCATAGATTTTAAGTGTCAGAGGGGGGCAATAAAAGTCAATCATTTCCTTATACTCCACTACCCTCTGATGCCTCAACACAAATAACTCAAAAATTAAAATGAATTTTTAAAAATCTTTCTTACTGGGGCAGCTAGGTGGCACAGTGGATAGACTGCCAGCCCTGGAGTCAGAAGGACCTGAGCTCAAATCTGACCTCAGACACTTGACACTTACTAGCTGTGTGACCCTGGGCAAGTCACTTAACCCCACTGCCTAGCCCCCCCCCCAAAAAAACCTTTCTTAGTTCTTCAACAATAACTTTAAGAACCTCCAAAACAATGTTTGACCAGGGTTAACACGTAAAAAGGGGAGATGTGGGAATCTGACTTTTTCAGAAAAGTGCTTTCATTTAGCAGCTTGAGGTAAAAGGAGGAAATTAGTAGGAACAGGACTTACTTAACTGCTTCCTTCCCTCTTCCCTTTACAGACGAGGAGGGGTTTGGCTTCCCTATTCTCCCAGTACTATCAACAGTTCTCCCTCCATATACATGATGAAAGCTTAGAGATGAACTAATAACACCAATAGGTTAAGGACCACTTCTGCAGGCCATGAGAAGTCACTGAAAGTTTTTAAGCATTTCTAATGAATCATTCCTAGTGACTTTTGAAGACTTTCTTTGCAGTGTTTACTGATGTTTATATAAAGTTGGGCAGTATATTATATATGTATTACTATGTTCCTTTGATTGAGCTTTTGATACAAAATAACTACGGAGAAATGTGCTAATAAAAATTATGAATGATAAACACTCCTGTTACCAAAAAGCTTCTTGAAGGTATTTCCAAAGCTGAAATAAAATCTTCCCAACCATCTATACAAAGATAAGTGCCCCATTTACTAACTGCCACCTCAACACAACATTCGTTAGTTTAAACTTCCTATTTCTTAAAAAATCACTCATGCTTAAGGATTAGAACCTGAGTAACCAGCCTAAAGCTATTCTGGCCAACTTAGCCAGGTAAACAAAGAAATGTGTAGGTACACAGAAGAGTCATTTTGGACCCCACCCTCTTCTGCAGTATCTTGATCATAGCTGACAAGAAAATGAATCACTGGATCTTGGTGTTAGGAGAGCCCTTAGATTTGTATCCCAAAGAGATCATAAAAAAGGGAAAAGGACCAACATATACAAAAATATTTATAGCAGGTTCTTTATGTGGTGGCAAAAAACTGGAAATTGAGGGGATGCCCATCAACTGGGAAATGGCTGAACAAGTTGTGGTACATGAATGTAATGGAATACTACTGTTCCATAAGAAATGATAAGCAGGAAGATTTCAGAAAAACCTGTGAAGACTTACATGAACTGATACTGAGTGAAGTGAGCAGAACCAGGGGAACATCATACACAGTAAAAGCAACACTGTGCGATGACCAACTTTGACAGACTTAGCTCCTCTCAGCAATGCAATGATCTAAGACAATTCCAAAGACTAAAGATGGAAAATGTTATCCACATCCAGAGAAAGAACTATGGAGTCTGAAAGCAGATCAAAGCATACTATTTCCACCCCCCTTTTGTCTTTCTCATGATTATTTCCTTTGGCTCTGATTCTTCTTTACAACATGACTAACGTGGAAATATGTTTAATATGATTGTACATGTAGAGCCTATATCAGATTGCATGCTACCTTGGGGAGGGGGAAAGAGAGGAAGGCAAAAATATTTAGAACTCAAAATCTTATAAAAGTGAATGTTGAAAACTAAAAATAGATAGACAAATTTTTTTTAAAAAGAGAGACCTTAGAAATAAGCAAGTGGTCCTAATCTTTTCTAAAGTATGAATCACATCTACTGGAAGCAGGTTTTGTCAACAGACAATGTCAACAGACATTGAAGGATCATAAAAGAGTGAAGAAGTCTTCCTCTCTTTCATCCTTTTTCCCTCCAAGATCATCAAATCCCAACAATTTGTCCAGAAAAAAAAAATCTCTTTCCTATTCTTTAATTCACTTTAAAAAAATACTTTCTTAAGCATCTATTTGATGCAAAGAACTGTTAGGAACTCAGGGTGGATCATCATCATCATAAAAGGCTCACAGCAATATAGTACTTTAAGGTTCATAAAGCACTTTACATACATTCTCATTTGATTCTCACAACAACCCTGGGAAACAGGTGCTATTAATATCCCTATGTGACATATATGGTAACTAAGAAGAAGAAAGGTTAAGTGCTTTGCCCAGGATCACATGAGAAGTATCTTGAGGAGGGATTCAAGTCCAGGCTTCCTGAATCCAAGACTATCATTCTAACACATAAAGCTACCTCTTTAAAACAGAGGTGTCAAACTCAGGGCAGCCTGAGTGCACCAAAAACCAATTTAAAATATAACTGGGGACAGATAGCCAGTAAAAGGATATGAACAAACAGTTCTCAAAAGAAGAACTGCAAAGTATTCACAAATACATGAAAGAATGCTCTAAAATCACTAATTATAAGAGAAAAGCAAATCAAAACAACTCAGAGGTTTTACCTCACACCTTACAGATTAGCAAAAATGACAAAAGTCAATGTTGAAAGGGTTGTAAGATAAGAGGTACACTAATATGTTGTTGCTAGAGCTGTGATATGGTACAACCATTTGCAAAGCGATTTGGAATTATTTAAACAAAGTGTCTGAAATGTCTATGTATTTTTTGACCCAGAGATTCTATTGCTAGGCCCATATTCCAAAGAAGTCATCAATATGAAGAAAGTTCCCATATATACCAAAATATTTATAATAGCACTTTTTGTGATAATAAAGAATTGGAAACAAAATAGATGCTCATCAATTAGCGAATGGTTAAACAAATTGTGGCACATGAATGTAGTGAAGTATTATTACTGTGCTCTAAGAATGATATGTAGGATGAATACAGAGAAGCACATAAAAATCTATATGAACTGATGCAGAGTTAAGTAAGCAGAGCCAAGAAAACATATACACAATAATTACAATAATGTAAATGGAAAGAACTAGACACCAAAAAAAATCAAAAATTAATTAACAAATTATGAAGATCAAGCAGAACTCAAGTGAAGAGATATGAGAGGACATCCCCAAACCACCCCTTTGTGGAGGTGGGAGATTCACAGGTGTTATACACACAGCATATTTTCAGACCTTTTCAATGTATCAATCAGTTGGCTGGGGTTTTTTTCCCCTCTAAAAAAATACTATACATCATATGGGATGGCTCTTCAGGAGGGAGCAGGATACTTGGGATAACTATAATGACTGAATGATTGAAGAAACAGAAGATGAATAAAAAAATTATGAAAAAAATTGGGAAATGTTTATCAGAATAAAAATGCAATACAAAATAGTTAATTTGTGACTTTCTAGGTCAACATGCAGTCTTCTGGGAGTTTCTATCTGAGTTTGACACTACTGCTCTACAAGACTCTGACCCTATTCTCAAGAAATTTACAATAAAACAGGAAACAAAAGAAGAGTATAGTAAGTGCCAAGTAGAGGTCCAGGCAAAATGCTAGAAGAAGATGAAGATGTGAACTAAGACGATTCAGTGGGAGTAGAAAGAAGGGAAAAAAATGAAACACTACAAAGACAGAGTCAGCAGCATTTGGACAAGGTCACATTGCAAGTTAATAGCAGAACAAAATCTTACTTAAAATTTTTTTTATATACTAGTATTAACCTATTGTAGAAAAAACGAAAAGTTAAACTCTTCAACAAGAAGCAGGCCAATCTACAAATATTTACCAAATACAAGGCCCTCTGTTAGGTACTGTTGGAAATATAGAGACACATGAGTCATCCTTGCCCAGGAGGAGCTTACAATCTAGTTGAGGAAGCTATAACAGTACACAAATGATGTTCGGCCTTTTTACAATTTAAACACAATTTACACCTTGAAAATATTTAATAAATAGATAGAAGAGGCAAATTATTCTTCTCTCAATGTTATTTTTCAACTTAAGAGAAAAAAAGTAAATGACTATCTTTTCAAAGACTTACCAATGATCTGAAGTTGTGATTTCATGGTCAATCCCCCCACAGACCCTGACCGTGAACTACTGCCAGACATGCCACCAACTGGGCTATGGACCTAGATGTGGCAAAGGAGACATTTTAAACATCATCATACACAATCTCATTTTAATAAACAGCATCATAATAGCACCAACAAGGCTATTCTCCATGTCCCAGCAGATGGCCCAGAGTAATTATTCTTTGCTGACCTAGTTATAATTAATTATATTAAATGAAAAAACCTGTAGAACAGATCCCTTTACAAGTCCTCATCCATGGAGTAGTCAAGCTCTTCATCAAAGATGTTTTAGCATGGCCTAACTGTATGGGCCCTACCCAGACTAGTTCTTTAAATGGTTCCTCCAAAAAATGACATTAAATGAAACAATGTTAGAATAAATTCAAGTGAGTTAGTGCCAAGCAGGGCTCTAGTACTAACCTGGGTCATGGTTAACCATCTAATTTGCATCTTCAATAATCATTCAAACTATATTCAGAAGAATCTCATTATATCATTTTAGTAATGTTATTGCAAAATAACACTGGGTTGAGGCAACAATATGTAGGGCATGCCTGTACCTGAATGCAATACAAAACATTCTTCAAACTTGACATGTTTTACAAAAGTTTGCATGGAGAAAGGGATAAGTACTTTCTCTGAGAACCATAAAAATGATAGAAGTAGGATTGAAAGCAGATGACTAACAAAGTGGAAGAAGAGGGGGAAGGTTAAGCTAGGGTGCATTAACAATAACAGAAAACGAAGTAGTTAACTTAGAAACAACAGCCCTGGCTGCATACTTCAGCATTACATTTCCATTTTCAACTACATATGTATACAACTACATATGTATACAATTTTTATTTCACTGAGTCTGTTAAGATGAGATGCTACTTGTACAATCGATAATATCTGAAACATTCATTTATTCAATGAACATTCATTAAGCACCTACACTATAGAAGAGATAAAAAGTTTAAGACATGGTCCCTTGTTCTCAAGTTACATTTTAGAGGGAAAAGAAGACACAGACACAGATATTTTATAATGCATATTATGTAATAAGCACATTAGAGATTTCTAAAACAAAATATTATTTATGAGAAATTCAAGATAGAAAGTTATTTCTTACAGAAGGGATGAGGGAACGCTTCAGGGAAAAAGTGGCATTTGAGTTGGAATTCTAAAGAATGGGTTTGAATTCCATGGACAGAGGGGCAAGGAGGACATTTTAAGCATAGAGAACAATAGCAAAGGCATCAATGTAAGAAAGTGTAGGATAAGTTTGTAAATCAGAAAATAATCAATCCAATTTAACTGGAGCAAAGAGTATGCTCATTTTGACTACGCATTGGAAGGACAAATACTGAAGCTTGAATAATTTGGCCACATAACAAGAAGACAGGACTCACTAGAAAAGGCTCCGACGTTGGGAAATACTGAAGGCAAAAGGAGAAGGGAACTACAAAAGTTGAGATGGATAGATAGTTTCATGGAAGCAACGAACATGAGCTTGAACAGGCTTCAGGAGATAGTAGAGGACAGAAGGGCCTGATGTCCTATGGTCTATGGGGTCACAAAGAGTCAAACACGACTAAATGAATGAACAGCAACAAAAGAGTGTGTGAAGCAGAATCACATAAAGTAAGGCTGGAAAAGTAGACTGGTACCAGAATGTAGAAGGCATTGAATACCAGGCAAAGGAATTCCAATATAATCATTATCCAATTCAAAGCCCCTGAAAGATTTTTGAGGGAAGGAATGACATGATCAAATCTATGCATAAGGAAGATTAGTCTTGAAGCATACAAAGGAATAGATTAGAGGAGATTAGAGGCAGGAAGATGTTAGGAGGTTTTGATAATAGTTCAGATAAATGTTAATAATTACATTTTCTTGGGTAGTTTCATAGGAGTAGAGATAATAGAATCAATTTTGATAGATGCTATGGACATAGAATTGGCAGATCTTCATAATTGAAATATTTACTACTTCTATTTTCTCACATTATGCTCATTCCTCTGCCCATCGTGACTTTCTGGACTTCAAAATCATGATTCTATTCTTCTGTCTCATTCTGGAACTTCCTTCAACACCTGGGTCCTCCTTGCCCTGGAACTCAACTCCTGTGGGCTGCTCACTATAGAAAATCCCTCCACCCTCTTTTTCCTATTGATGAGTTCCTCCTGAAGCCTTCATTTTTGTGAAGGAGCATAGGCTAGCCTTCCTTCCTTTCCTTTCCTGTCTTGTTCCTGACTTTCTTGACTTCCAAATAATATGCTAGGAACCTTTATTACCTTTGTCTCCCATTTCTGCTCCCTTTTCTATTGAATGGTCAATAGAAGCAATTCTCATTTTATTTTATAAAGATCTAGATATTTCTAAATATGAAACTGTAAGGGACCCATCTTGCCATGACCAAATTTGATATATTTACTCTTACTTCATCTGAATGAGTACAGTTAACACTTATTTTGTGATAGTACAGTAAAAGAAGTCTTTGTAACCTAATAATCTTACTATGTTTTGACTATGAGTAAATGATGAATTTTCTGATTTATCAAAGTGATACACAAATTTTACTTTAGTTGATAATATATCTGTGTAATATGGAATGACAAAGAATTGGAAATTGAGGGGATGGCCATCAGTTGAGAACAGCCGAATGAGCTATGGTATATGATTGTGATAGAATACTATCATGCCATAAGAAATGACAAGCAGGATAGTTTCCAAAAAACCTGGCAAGATTTATATGAACCATGAAAAGTGAAGTGAAGTGAGAAAAACTAGGAGAACTTTTACAAAGTAACAGCAATATTGTAAGGATGATCAACTGTGAAAAACTTAGCTACTCTGATCAAGACAATGATCCAAGACAATTCCAAAGGGCCCATGATGAAAAATGCTATCTACCTCCAGAGAGAGAACTGATGAACTCTGAATGTGGAATGAAGCATTCTTTTTCTTGGTTTGTGTTTTCTTTTGCAACATGGCTAATATGGAAATATTTTTTGTATGACCTCACATGGATAATCAAAATCAAATTGCTTGTCTTCTCAAGGAAGGGGGAGGAGCAAGGAGGAGAGAACTGAGAACTCAAAATTTTAAAAAATGATTATTAAAAATTTTTTTACATTGGGAAATATTTAACAAAATAAATTTTAAAAATTAAAGACATAATAATGATCTCAATTAGTGGTTTAAAAAAGTGAGTAATAATACCATTAATGAAATCATATTTTGAGAAACTCTGCACCAAAACACAAACCCACCCATCACATTAATAACATTATGGTTACCATTTTGTTAAAGAATAACTATTAAAATTGTAAAACATTTTATCATAAAATACTGGTCTTAGTATTTTTCAACGGTACAATGTCTGGGTATAGAACCCACAAGCTCTATAAATCTAGTGATAAAATCTTCAATATTCCACTACAATCACATACCAAATTATCTACCCAATTTCCCAATATTTGGGGCATAACAGCTGTTTCTTTTTTTTTTTTTGCTGATACAAATAATGTTATTATTAAGATTTTTGTAGAGCTAGGTCTTTTTTCCTTTGAAAAATAATCTTTGTGTAGGATTCTATTAGTTAGAGAGCAGTATATCAAAGAATACTGTGGAATTATGATTTTCATAATAATCAATATGTGTAATGAATATACTAATAGATTTGATTCTCAGAACTGCCTTTTCTAGCTTAAGTCAAGATTTACAATGCAGCTTAAAATGATTAATCAAACTTTGACAAAGCTCAAATCCCGGATCTGGCTGAACAAGTTGTGGTATATGAATGTAATGGAATAATACTGTGCTATAAGAAATGATGAACAGGCAGACTTCAGAAAAACTTGGAAAGATTTATATGACCTTATGCTGATTGAAGTGAGCAGAGTGGCTTCCTTGTGGCTGTGTATCTGAAGTGAAGCGAATCAAGGGCTGTAGAACCTGTTCCTGGTCCTGTGACCCACCAAGTCATGACCCCCAAAGACTTGAACAATACTGTTGCCACAGAACTTTAGGACACCTGTACCTTATTGATTGTGGAATTTGTGGGCTGATCATGGGAAACAACACTGCCCTGGAAATGAATGTTTGTAATCTAACTCCACCCCCCCTTTCTACTTGTTATTTATGTATAAAATCTCTGTCTTCACTTTGTGGAATTCTGATTGGGATAATTCCCGATTTGCAAATTTGTTCCTCATAATGAAACTAATTAAACAGCTACTTTGTCTCTGGTCTGCTGTTTCATCATTTTCAGGTTAAAGATTTGTTCAATAAAAATGCTGTTAACAATACCAACAGTTTTACCTCTCTTTCAGATGCTGCCATATTGCTTTACAAAAAGACTAAATAACTAAATAATAATACATAATAACTAAAAAATTCATTTTTTTCTCTTAAAGAACAGCCTTAACCCCAAATCACTCTGGTCCCAGACCAAGCCCTACTAGGTCACTGTTTGGGCCCTAGTTTGGGCTCAGAATGAATGTAAATACCAATTGTTTCTGCTTTCACCAGAAACCCTGAAGGTCTTCTCCCAGATCTATTTTGGGGGGGAGGAGGCTAGGTAATGGGGTTAAGTGACTTGCCCAGGGTCACACAGCTAGAGAGTGTTATGTGTCTGAGGTCGGATTTGAACTCAGGTACTCCTGACTCCAGGGCTGGTGCTTTATCCACTGCATCACCTAGCTGCCCCTATTTTTTTTTTTAAAAGAGGCCATTCTTTGCCTCATTCCTTAATCACTGAATGGGTGCTGCCTCAATCAAACTGAGACCTGTTAAAGACTTTAGCTTGAAAAGGCCATGGTCCCGGATTTGGCTGAACAAGTTGTGGTATATGAATGTAATGGAATAATACTGTGCTATAAGAAATGATGAACAGGCAGACTTCAGAAAAACTTGGAAAGATTTATATGACCTTATGCTGATTGAAGTGAGCAGAACCAGGAGAACATTGCACACAGAAACAGCCAGATTGTGTGATGACTAACTTTGATAGACTTATCTCTTCTTAGCAATGCAGGGACCTAAGACAATTCCAAGGACTCCTGTTGGAAAGTGCTGTCCACATCCAGCAAAAGAACTACGGAGTATGAATGCAGATGGAAGCATATTATTTGCTTTCTCTCTCTCTCTCTCTTTTTTGTTTCTTCTTTCTCATGGTTTCCACCACGGGTTCTAATGCTTCTTTACAACATGACCAATGTGAAAATATGTTTAATATGAATGTATATGTTGAGCCCATATCAATTTACACACTGTCTGAGGGTGGCAGGAGGGGAAAGATGGGGAGAAAATTTGGAGCTCAAAATCTTATGGAAGTGATTGTTGAAAACTAAAAATAAATAAATAAATTTATTAATTAATAAAAAAAAAGAAAAAGCCAAGGTCCCCCGTCTGCATCCGGGGCCACCTCCAGTTGTCCTGATTCATATCTGGCCAATGGACCCATATGACTCTGGAGGAGAAAGTGAGGCTGATGACTTTGCATAGCCCTCTCTCACTTAAATCCAACTCACTGACACCTCCCTGATGTTATGGCCCTCTTCAAGAATGAAGGACAAACAGCAACCTGTCACAAGGTTAATATTTCCTAGTAATTAAGACTTGAACTTTTGGCATTGCTTTCTCATCACCTAAAACAGAAATAGTCTGCACTACTCAGGCTTAACAGGTTTCCTCATTGCCATGCAAGTCTTCCATACTCATCTCACCACCACTCAAATGCTAAGGCAAGGCAGCTCCACCTAAGTGAAATAATACGGTATCTTTACTAAATATCCTTCCCATGCTATTCAGTAAACTTCCTTTTATTAAGTTATATAATGTTTCATCCCATTCAGATCCAAAGCCAACTGAGTGAGTAGCAAAGCAGCAATGCAATCATCAACACAGGCAGCAGCAGAAAAAAGCCCATCATAGATCTTTGCTGATAATCTTTTTCCACACTGCTTCCAGAATAGTACTCACAGTCAATCCCATAACTGACCTTTGCCCAAAGATGAAGAGTTGGAAGAGGAACCCTGGCCTAACAATGAAATGGACTCTTGAAACATCTTTGTCACCATGTCCAGTTACTGGAGTTGGATATACTACTTCTCAGCAGCCATTTGAACGATGAATCCACCACCCTAGGAATACAGAATGGCCTCTCCAGTCCAGTGGCTTCTTGGATCCAACTCCAAGTAGACTGAGCTGATAAGGACAGGCTGCTTACACTCCCAGTTGATCCTCTTCAATCCTTTCTTTTCCCCCATGTAGAGTTGACATAACCTCGAGGCCTCTAATCACTGAGATGAACCAGGAAAAGACTCAAAGTTACCTCAATTGGTAATTCTTTTTTCTAAGATTGTTTAAACAAATTCTTTCAAGGAAAGATTTGGACCAGCTGGCAGAATTATTTGAAGAAGCCTTGCTTTCTAAGCACTGCGGGGGAGGGGGGGTCCCTGAGCCACAATGAGGATTGATGACTGTGACAAAATCATCATGTGTATTGTGATTCTGATGTTGCTGGTCTTGTTCTTATACTTTGTGACTATTTACAATGGGAGATCCACTGTGAGCTACTCTCTGCTCACAACATGGATTATTAAGATCTGGGAATGCTTCTGAAGGGGAAAGGTAAAATCTGGAATTTCTGATCTTGATTAACCGAGTTCCTTCAGGGACTGTTCTTTCTTTTTTTTTTTTTGGTGGGGAGGAGTGGAGTAGGAGGGTGCTTTTGTCTCTTCCTCCAACCAACCTATGTAAGGCTTTAAGAAGCTCTAGACCAAGACTGTCTAGTACTTGTGATTTATGGCTGCAAGGCCACGTGAGGAACTCAAAGAACTTTAGGATATTTTAAAGGATGAGATGAGGCAGGAATAACATCTACTATTAACAAAAAGATGGATGGTTCTTTTAGACTAGTTTTTCCCCCAAAAGTTTAAGCAAACATCCTTGGTAGCTAACTGGTCAAGGTGACTGAGGCTTGAACTTTTTTGTAGCTTCCTGGTAGAGTGCCTAATGCATATAGACTCAGCACATAATTAGTGGGTGCCCACCAGGCTTAACTACTATGTGGGTCATCACACCCTCGTTGGCAGACTATCCTAGCAAATAAGTGAATGGACCTGTGCCAACTAAGCCAACACTATATTCTGTGCTGAATATTCTTTATATGCTACTGCTCAGTAAACCTTCTCTTATTGAAAGACATATGGTTAACAAATGTCTGACTTCATTCTAATCCTGAACCTAACCCAACAGACCAGCCTGAACTAATCTTGGTCCAGAACAGAAGCAAAAAGAATTCCTGTCATTTTATTAAAGTTAATATGTGAGTATTTTATATCACAATAAGTGGAGTTTATAGTTTTGTGTATACTTTTTAAATTCTTGTTTTTAGGGATAGCTAGCAAATTTAGAAAAAGACATTTTTAAAAGACTCTATTATGTCTCCATAGAAGAAGAGTGTCCTCTACCAATTCATAACCGATTTATAACCAAACACTTCTCTCAAACAAAAGTTTGGCAAGTTAGTTAAGAGAAATTACTAATCGATTTTCTTCTGTGGAACTATAATTGAAAATAAGGAAAAACTGTATCTTGAAACAAATGTTTTTGCAGAATGGGAAAGAGCATCAACCTAATAGGCCAATCTAAGTTCTTTCCAACAGGGCAGTTCTAGTCTAAATTTTTCTTTTTTAAAAATTATTAAAAATTATATTGATCATTTCATCTCCAGAGAAGGTCAACAGTAAATCAGATGATATAATGAAGCCAATGAATGCTCCCTCTTTGCTTATACCTTAAAGTTAAACATTTAAATCTTCTAAAGATTGGCCTCCTAGGAACTTAATTATTTGGTAAATGAATTGTGGCACAGGAAAATTAATGTTTTAATTGTTTGTCAATTCATTTTACATATACAAAACCTTACTTTGATGCTTCATCAAGTGTAGAGGGCTGTATTCCAGGAGTGAAACTTTGATAAACTACCAAAATGAGATGGCTCCAAGGCTGGGTCCAGCAACAGAATGTAGTCTGCTACCTGAGGACCAGCCTAAGTAAAGGAAAGTTTATCAAAGAATGTTGAACACTACATTAGTGGTTCCCAACATTTTTTTGTTCTTTGAACTCTTTTCAACAACAACGACAAAAAATGTGTGAATCCCCAGGGTAACTTAATATACTATTCATAATATTCAACAATTATTTAATTGCTTAAGGCATTGTTAAAGAATTTTAGCAGGAACCTCTCGGACTATAGTCAAAAACCACTAAATGGAAACCACTGTACTAGGTGGGAAATTTTGTAGTCCTGTGTGCTCTTCTACCCATTCTGCTGTGATGGTAGTAGCAACATGGCAGAAAAGAAGACAGATGGTGCTAAGAATCACACAGTTTTTAAACTACTTACTTTGTCTACCTAGCAATTTAATTTCTGAGAAGATTTTTGTCCAATGATCTGTAAGTTAATACACATTAGTGGAAATGAACAATATCCATACTGATATACCCAATACAAATATAAATGAAACCTGAGAACAAAAAAGTTGCATTTAAATGAAAAGATAACTCACAGGTTCTTCTTTGAAGAGGCAAATAAAAGAGTAGGCAGAAGTATTCTGTCAAAAAGAATCATTCCATAAGATACTTGGTCATCTCATCTTTCAATATTCTTGACAGCACAAACAATCAGAAAATAATTACAGTTGATGAGCCAACATGTTGCAGAAGATAAAAGAACTACAGAAATTCTGTTCACTTCTTACTTAAAGCTTATTACAAAAACGCCCAATTTTCCTCAATTCTTATGAAAATCTTTACTTAACCCTACCCAACATCTCAAGCTATCATCTTATATATTTCTCCCTTTCATTACCAAACTCCTAAAAAGAGCTGTCTACACTGCCTCCAATTCCTCACCATCCATTACCTTACAATTATGTCTCCACCCCCACAACTAGACTAAAACAGCTCTTTCCAAGGTTACCAATGATCTCAAGTCCAAAATCCAATAGTCTTTCCTTCAACCTAATCTTCCATGATTTTGTCAATCAAACCCTCCTTCTCTTAAATACTCTCAATAATGCTTCCATGCCACTATTCTCCCCTGATTCTTGTCTTACCTATTTGATCAATCCTTTGTGGATTCATCATCTACCTCCAGCACTAAGTATGGATGTGTCCCAAGATGATCCCATGCATTCAATCATCTCTATATAGAAGACTCTCAAATCTATATTGTGCAGTTCTAATCTTTCTTCTGAACTCTAGCCACACACCTCCAAATGCTTGCTGGACACCTCCATCTGGATGCCACTAGTATCTCAAAGTCAACATGTACAAAAAAGAAGTCAACATCTTTCACTCTGAACCCAGCGCTATATCAGACTTCCTAATTTCTTCTATCAAGGTCATTTATCATCTTCTCAGTCACCCAGATTTTCATCATCCCACAGCCATCCCCAATTCTATGCTCTCTGTAAATCCCCACATCAAATCAGTAAACAATTTTTTTGTAAATTCTACCTCCACAGTATCTCTTTTCTCCATTGGCATAGCCATCCTCCTAGTTCAGCCACTCATACATCATTTTTTAGTTGTGTTCAAATCTTTGTGACTCCATTTGAGGTTTTCTTGGCAAAGATACTGGAGTGGTTTGCCATTTCCTTCTCCAGCTCATTTTACAGATACAGAAACTAAGGCAAACAGAGTTAAGTGACTTGCCCAGGGTCACACAGCTAGTTAGGGTCTAAGGCCAGATCTGAAGATGAGTATTCTTGGCTCCAGGATCAGGACTGCATCCACTTCTACCCCACCTCCAGCCTAGACTATTATAATAGGTCACTTTGGTCACATGACTAGAAGTCTCTCTTCTCCCCTACTGAGCTTTGATGCAGCTGCCTTTCACTAAAGTCCTATTGTGATGCTTCACTGTGAAATAGAGGTGACCCTTGGTTCTTGAAGGCTATGCTGGTAGAGTATAAGTTCGGGCAGGTTCTACCAAGCTGGATGTTTCAAATATATGCCTGGTGACAGAAGATATAAGGATATGGACTGGCTCTGTGATTTTTGTATACAGGAAACTCTCTCTACCAATACATTTGTACCTTCTCTGCAACTTGAGTTTTACAGTCACCTATAACATTGAAAGTTTGAACGACTGGAGGGTCACAGAATCTTACATACGCGTAAGCAGCAGAACTTGACCTGGGTCTTTCTAGCTCAAGGTCAGCTCACTCTTCACTATGCCTCTCAGGATTATATATATCTGTTGCCTATGGACCAGGTCAACTAAACTCAAAAGACATTCATAAGCGTCTCGGCAATAGTATGATCAAAAATGAGACCACAGCAACTCTCAAAGATAAATTCTGGAAGGGCTTACAAGCTTCACCCATATGAGTGAAGCACCCATATGGACTAAATTACAGATGCAAGAAGTACTGAAGAAGACACAGGTCCGACCATGCCCATACCAAATTAACAGTTTCCAATGGCTCTCTATGGGTTCTAGGATAAAATAGTCTATGTGACAAGCACTCTTCAAGAGCTAGAGATACAAAAGAAAGGTAAAAATCAGTCCTAGCCCTCAAGGAGCTCATAATCTAATGAGGGAAACAATATACAAACAACTATTTACAAACAAGCTACAGACAAAATAAATCAACAGAAGATAATAATCAACAGCAGAAGGTACTAGAATTAAGGGGGATTTGGCAAGACTTCCAGTAGAGAGTGGAGTTCTAGCTGGTACTTGAAAGACGTCAGGAGGTGGAGATAAGGAGGATAGGAGGAAGCATGAAGGACTTTGAATGCCAGAGGATTTTATATTTGATCCTAGAAGGGAGAGTGAACCACTGGAGTTTATTGAGTTGGTAGAGGGAGAAAAAAGTGACATGGTCAGACCTGTTCTTTAGTATGACCACTTTGACACCTGAGTGAATGGAGTGGAATGGGGATAGATTTGTGACTATCACACCAATGAGTAAGTTACTGCAATAGTCCAAATATAAGATGATAATGGCCCATACCAGGCTGGAGGCAGTATCAAAGGAAAGATGGGCATATATGCAAGAGATGTTATGAAGGTTAAAATTCACAGGCCTTGGCAACAGATTTGATATGGGGAGAGAAAATGAGTGAAGAGTTTGGAACAACATTTAGATTACCAGAGCAGGGGACTAAGAGGATGGTATTGCCATTAATAGTAATAGGGAAATTACTTATATCAAAAATGAAAGGGGTAAATTCGCTACCAGTGAAATTAAAGCAATTATTAGGAACAATTTTTGCCTAATTATTTGCCAATAAATCTGATAATCTAAGCAAAATGTATGAATATTTACAAAAATATAAGTTGCCCAGATTAACAGAAGAGGAAAAAGAATACTTAACCCAATCACAGAAAAAGAAATCGAACAAGCCATCAATGAGTTCCCTAAGAAAAAATCCTCAGAGCCAGATGGACTTACAAGTGAATTCTACCAAACATTTAAACAATAATTAATTCCAATATTATATAAACTGTTTGGAAAAAATAAGTAAATGAGCAGTACTACCCAAATTCCTTTTATGATATAATAATTATGCTGATACCTAAACCAAGAAGAACAAAAAACAAAACTGTGGACCAATTTCCCTAACGAATATTGAGGCAAAAATTTTAAATAAAATATTAGCAAGAAGATTACAGCAATATTATCACAAGGATCATATACTATGACCAGGTAGGATTTATGCCAGGAATACAGGGCTGCTTCAATATTAGGAAAACTATCAGCATAACTGACCATATAAATAACAAAATGAACAGAAATCATATGATTATCTAAATAGATGCAGAAAGCCTTTGACAAAACCAACATCCATTCCTATTAAAACACTAGATCACATAGGAATAAACGGAGCTTTCCTAAACATGATAAGGAGTATCTACCTAAAACCATCAGCAAACTTTATCTGTAATGGGGATAAATTAGAAGTCTTCCCAATAAGATCAGGGTTCATGAGGCAAGAATGTCCATTTATCACCACTAATATTCAATAGTGTACTATTAAAAAAATATTACTCTTTGCAAATGATATGATGTTATAGTTAGAGAACCCTAGAGAATCAACTAAAAAACTACTTGAAATAACTAACCACTTTAGCAAAGTTGCAGGATATAAAATAAACCCAAATAAATCATCAGCATTTCTACGTATTACCAACAAAGTCCAGGAGCAAGAGATAGAAAGAGAAATTCCATTTAAAATAACCGTAGACAATATAAAATACTTGGGAGTCTACTTCCCAAGACAAACCCAGGAACTATGAACATAATTACAAAATACTTTGCATACAAAGTCAAACCTAAACAATTAGGAAAACATTAATTGCTCATGAGTAGGATGGGCCAATATAATAAAAATTTATACCAAAATTAATCTACTTATTCAGCACCATACCAAACTACCAAAAAATTATTTTATACAGCTAGAAAAAATAATAACAAAATTCATCTGGAAAAACAAAAGGTCCAGAATATCAAGGAAATTAATGAAAAGAAATGCAAGGGAAGGTAGCCTAGCCATACCAGATCTAAAACTGTATTAGAAAGCAGCAATCATCAAAACTACTCAATACTGCCTAGAAAATAAAATGGTGGATCCGTGGAACAGATTAGGTACACAAGACACGGTAGTCAATGACTAAAATAATCAATCTACTGTTTCATAAACCCAGCTTCTGGGATAAGAACTCACTATCTGACAGAAACTGCTGGGAAAACTAGAAAATAGTATGACAGAAACTAGGCATTTACCATTATCTTACACCACACACCAAGATAAGCTGAGAATGGGTACAGGATTTAGACATAAGGGATAATAACATAAGCAAATTAGGAGAGCAAGGAATAGTTTATCTGTCAGATCTATGGAGAATGGAAAAATTTATGACCAAACAAGAGATAGAGAACATTATGAAATGCAAAATGGATGATTTTGATTACATTAAATTAAAAAGTTTTTACACAAACAAATCTAATGCAAACAAGATTAGAAGAGAAGCAGAGAGGCAGCTAAGTGGCACAGTGGATAGAGCATTGGCCCTGGAGTCAGGAGGACCTGAGTTCAAATCTGGACTCAGACACCTGACATTTGCTTGCTGTGTGACCATGGGCAGGTGACTTAACCCCACTGTCTAGCAAAACAAAACAAAACAAAATTTAAAAACAACAACCAAAAAAAAAAAATCACCCAAAACCAAAATAGACTTGAAGAAGGGAAGCAGAAAGCTCGGAAACAATTTTTACAGCCAGTGTCTCTGATTAAAAAAAAGGCCTCATTTCTAAAATACATAGAGAATGGAATCAAATTTATAAGACTATAAGTCATTTCCCAATTGATAAATGGTCAAAGGAAATGAACAAGCAGTTTTCAGATAAAGAAATTAAAGCTATGTATAGTTATATGAAAAAAAAATGCTCTAAATCACCACTGATTAGAGAAATGCAAATCAAAACACCTCTGAGGTGCCACCTCACAACTATCAGATTGGCTAACACTACAAAACAGGAAAATGATGAAGAAGATGTGAGAAAATTGGAACACTAATGCATTGTTGGTGGAGTTGTAAACTGATCCAACCATTCTGGAGAGCAATTTGGAACTATACCCAAAGGGCTATAAAACTGTACATACCCTTTGATCCACTAGTAGGTCTATATCCCAAAAAGATGATAAAAAAGGGAAAAGGACCCACATGTACAAAAATATTTATAGCAGTTCTTTTTGTGGTGCCAAAGAATTGGAAATTTAGGGGATGCCCATCAACTGGGGAATGGCTTCAAGTTGTGGTATATGAATGGAATGTAATACTATTGTGCTATAAGAAATGATGAGCAAGCAGACTTCAGAAAAGCCTGGAAAGACTTATATGAACTGATGCTGAGTGAAGTGAGCAGGAACCAGGAGAACATCGTACATAGTAACAGCAACATAATTAACAACTTTGATAGACTTAGCTCTTCTCAGCAATGCAATGACCTAAGACAATTCCAAAAGCCTCATGATGGAAAATGTTATCCACATCTAGAGAAAGAACTATGGAGTTTGAATGCATATGGAAGCATACTATTTTCTCTCTTTTTTTTCCCCTTTCTCATTGTTTTTCCCTTTTGTTCTGATTCTTCTTTCACAATCTGATTAATGTGGAAATCTGATTAATATGATTGTACATGTATAGCCTATATCACATTGCATGTCATCTTGGAGAGAGGGAAAAATTTAAAACTCAAAATCTTATAAAAGTGAATGTTGAAAACTAAAAAGTAATTAATTAACTTTTAAGAAAAAAAATGAAGGACAAACAAGCCCAGTAATTTAGTCTTAAGTTCAAAGGGCATGGGCTTTTTTTGGTCACATTATTTGAATTATTCTAAATTGTTTTCCAATTTGTTTGTACCACTTCACAGTTCACCAACAATATATTAGTGTGATTATCTTTCCACAAACCCTTCAGCATTGAGTATTGCCTTTTTTAAATTTTTTTTTTTTTTTTTTTTTTTGCCAATATACAGGATGTAAGCTAAAACCTCAAGGTTGTTTTGAATCGCATTTCTGTTATTATTAATGCTTTGGTGTATTTCTCAAAGTGGTTGTGAATACTTTGCAATTCTTTTGAGAACTATGTGTTTATATATTTTGACCATTTATAGGGAATGGCTCTAAGTTTTATAGATGTGTGTGCATGTGTGTATATATATATATATATAGTGTTTAAATATCTTGGATACCAAACCCTTATCAGAGAAATTTAATGCAAAATTTCTCCCCTGTTTGATCACTTCCTTCTTATCCTATATGCATTAATGTTATCTGTGCAGAAGTTTTTCAGTGTCAAGGAATCAAGGTTATTTTATCTTTTATAACTGCTTCTATCTCTTTTGATAAAGAAGAAATCTCTTACACGTAGCTGTGAGGAGCATAGGCATATTTTGATAGTATTATCTTTTTATTTTTAATTTAAGGAATAAAAAAGCATTTCTATAACATTTTATAATTTTAAAAAATGATTGTACGTGAAACTGTAAATCAATTAAGTACAATATGCTATTCCTTTTAAATACATAATAAAATTATCATGTAAAAATTATTTTTACATGTAGCTGGGGAAAAAAATAATTATTCAAAAAATAAAACAAAACACACATTTCCTTTGACTCAGTAATGCCACTGCTAGGTCTACACCCCAAAGAAACCAAAGAAAAAGGAAAAGCACCCATGTGTACAACAATATATATATTGTTGTCATTCAATTGTTTCAATGGTGTATGACTTTCTGAGACCCCATTTAGCGTTTTCTTGACAAAAATACTGGAGTGGTTTGCCATCTCCTTCTCTAGCTCATTTTATAAATGAGAAACTGAGGCAAATAGGGTTAAGTGAGTTGCCCAGAGTCACACAACTAGTAACTGTCTGAGGTCACATTTGAACTCAGGAATATGAATCTTCCTGACTCCAGGCTCAGCACTCTATCACTGTGTCACCTAGCTGCCCCAAATATATGGTAGCAAAGAACTAGAAACTGAGGGGATACCCTTCAACTGGGGAATGGATGAAAAAGTTATGGTATTCAAATGCGATGGAATACTATTATACTATGTAAAATGATGAAGGGGATGGTTTCAGAAAAACCTGGGAAGACTTTTATGAAGTAAGGCAAAGTGAAGTCAGCAGAATGAGGAACAATTTGTACAACTTCAACACTGTAAAAAAAATCAACTCTGAAAGATTAATTCTGATCAACGCATCAACTCTTCACAATTTAGCCAATTCCTGCCTTTCCAATCTTCTTATCTTTTACTCCCTTCCATACACTACAAC
Organism: Vombatus ursinus; assembly: GCF_900497805.2. NCBI lineage: Eukaryota > Metazoa > Chordata > Mammalia > Diprotodontia > Vombatidae > Vombatus > Vombatus ursinus. Next base: position 10,527,695 of record NW_020954563.1, read on the forward strand.
CTAGGTACATCGGTGTACTTACCATTCGGTGCATTAGACATTCCTCCCATCTCCAAGCCTATTTGTTTACTGACTGTTTCTCATACCTAGAATACCTTCCTTCCAACCTCTGACTTTTAGAATGCCCAGCCTTCCTTCAAAAGTCTGCTTGAGCATCACTTTCTCCAGGAGACTGCCTGATCCTAGAGTTAGAAAAATCACTCTGGCAGCTGAGTGAAAGATAGAAAGGAGTGGAGAGAAACTTGAGGCAGAGGGCTCAATTAGAACACTATTGAAACAATCTAAGCAAGAGATGATAAGGTACTGATGTACGATAATGGTGGTTTGAGTGGAGATAAGGGGACACAGGTGATATGTAGAGAAAGAAACTTCAATAGTTGACAACTGATTAGATATGTGGGGTGAGTGAGGAAAACAGTCAAGGTATATCAGAGGTATATCATATACTTAACAAAGGACTATGCTTTTTTTAAACACTTCTAATCTACACCATTATTTTAAGTGATATTTTTCATCACACTAGGAAACTCTGGCAAATAGATCTTCAAATCTAGGGAAAAGGTGTTAATGCATAGCTAGGGATAAGAAATTTTACACAGTAACTTTAGTGCATCTTCCTGAGAAGCATGATAAAGGAAGATAATGCCCAAGATTCTTTAATTGAATCATCTTTCCCATGCAAAACAAAACTATTTCCCTAAAATTTCTTTTGAATAAAAATTTCTATTTCCAAATAAGTTGTTATTAAGCTAATAAGATATGAGGTGATAGTACAAAATTCAGTCAGGCTATTTTTAGAAATGACACACCCAATATAATCAGATATTTTTAGAATATCATATCCACTTATGACATATCCAGTTTTTAAAATAAATGTCTTTTAGTCAGCTGTTTTTAAAGACAAGTACAGCCTTGATGTATTATTTATCAAACCACTTGTCAAAAATCAAAACATGATAAAAAGAATGAGAAAAACAGCATATTGAGAAGGAAAATCTAGAGTTCAAAGATCTAGAGTACATGGCGTTTAGAGAAATGGAATCTAAGTACAGTCAACTTTCAACCAACCTTACTAAAGCAAGAGATTTTCCACAGATAGGCCATTCACTCATGGTCCTAAACCAAATGAGGAATGAGACCAGGGATTCTGGTGTGAAGAATATCTTCATGATGTCCAATAGAGTTACTTACCATATACCTATTGCTATGGAGAATGGGACACCAGGATTAATCATTATGGAAAAGGAGGAAATGGGGGAGAATGGTAGAGGAGTCAGAAAGGAGGTAAGTCTCTTCCACGGAAAGGGAGAATGTTCCCTATTACAGATTTCCAAGCAGCCAATATCAACACTTGCATTAAAACTCTGATCTCCTTTTTTTTACAGTAGCAAAGCTGGTTACCAAGAAGTCCTAACACTCCATTTATTATTTTGGGTACCATTTCCCAGAGTTGTAGGAAGTAAAGAGCTCTGCCCATGTTTTCTGGGAAGTCAAGAGCACCCCTTTACCAACACGAATCAATCAATCAACAAGCATTAAGTCTCAAGGACTGGGGATACAAAAAAAGGCTTATATTCTAATGGTGAAAAGAACATGTACATATACAGTTATATATGGAAGACACATATAAAACAAATACAAGGTAAACATAGAAGGGAAGACACTAGGAGCTAGGGTTAATGGGAAAATCCTCCTACAAAAGGTGTTGCTTGAGCAAGCCTCCTGAAGGAAGACAGGGATGTTGAGAGGCAAGTACAAAGACAGAGCATTGTAGCTATGGAGAACAACGAGTGCAAAGGAAAAAGAGAGATGGATGTCTTGTGTGAAGAACAATAAATAGACCAGTAGACAGAAAGTGTATGTACATGGAAGTAATGTGTAAAGAAACTGGAAAGATAGGAAAGGGTCAGGTTCTTAAGAGCTTTAAATGTCAAACAGAAGACTTTCTATTTGATCTCAGAGGTAACAGAGAGGCACTAGTTCCTTGAGTGGGGGGAGGTAAGGACGTGATGTGGTCAGATCTGTGATGTGGTCAGATCTGCATTTTCTGCATGGAAGATGAACTGAAGGGAGGAGAAATTTGAGGCAGGGAGGCCATTTAGAAGATCACTGCTATAGTGCAGATAAGAGGCAATATGGTCCTGAATTATCATGATCATTGCGGAATGAAGAGGTACATTTATGATACATGTGGAGAGATGTCAAGATTTGGCAATTAACTGGGTATGTTGGATGAGTGTGAGTGAGGAGTCAGAATGACACCAAAGTTGTGAACCTGTATAGATGATGGTGCTCTCAACAGTAACAGGGAAGTTAAGAAGAGGGAAAGATTTGAGAGAAAATGTAATTAGTTCTGTATTAAGACACATAGAGTTTCGAGATGCCTAAAGGACACTGAGTTCAAAATGTCCAATAGAGAGGCTGGATGGAGGACTGGAGCTCAGCAGAGAGACAAGGCCTAGACATATGAGTGAGAGATATGAGTCATCTGCATAGAGACAAATGAATCCATGAGGAATAGATGAGATTAACAAGTGAAAAATATACAGAGAAAAGAAAAGGCTTAAGACAAAGACTTGGCATACACTCAGGTACTAGAAATGACATTAATGAAAATCCAGCAAAGGAAACTGAGAAAGAGAAGCCAGGTAGGAGAACATAAAAACCCAGAGAGGAGAAAGGAGGGGAGAGTGGCTAAGAGTATCTAAAGCCAGAGAGGTCAGGACAAATAAAGACTCAAAAAGGACTACTGAATTTGGCATTTAAGAGATCACTGGTAACTTGAGAGAGCAGTTTCAGTTGAGTGATAAGATCAGAGGCCAGATTTCCGATGGGGTAAAAGAGAATGACAGGAGAGGAAGCAGAGGTGTTGACAGCTTTTTCCATAGAGTTTAACCAATAAAGGGAAAAAAGATACAAGACAATAGCCTTCAGGGATGGTCCAATCTATTGAGGGATTTTTAAGGACAGAAGATCCTTAAGAGTGTTCGTAGACAGTGAGGTAGCAACCATTAGAAAAGACTAAAGATTAGAGACAAGGGGGATGAGAACAGAAGTAATTAATGTGATAAGACAAGAGGGGATGGGATCAAGAGTAAATATAGAGGAGTTAGACTTGACAAAGAGGCCTCTCTATTAGAGACTGGAGTAAAGAAGTAAATCACAGTGATTGTGCAAGATAAGGAGAAAAATGAAAGAAAAGGCAACTCGTGGCCTCAACTTTAGGGATGAAGCATGAGACGAGGTCCTCCACTGAGAGAATGGGGGTGGAGTGAAAGGACAAGGGAAAAAGGCCATCAATTGTCTGAGGCAGGCCCTCCATTACACCCCACATCATATGAAAGATGTGCCCCTGATCAGCTTGGCCAACATCTTGCACAACACCAGGCTCTGACAGGCACCACCATGGTAGCAACCATGGCTGTAGAGATCTCGCCTCACTTTTTCAGGAATTATTTTACCCTTGCCAATGTCTACGTGGCCATGAAGGAGTCTGAAAAGGTCATGATGTAGTACGAGTCAACACTAAAACTGCAGCCTGAATTTGCAACCACCAAGAATCAAATCCAGAGCATTCAGTGTTATTTACTTATGAAAAAAGAGCCACAATGTTCTCCTTAATCTTCCTCTTTCCCCTCCCCCCATTTCTTTCTTTCTCTGTTTCTCTCTCTCTTCTTCATGTTCTTCTTTCTTTAAAGAAAGAAACCAATCATTGTCCAGTATCTACTCTTAATAAGGTATGCGATGATAAGCTGGGGGATTAAGACAGTGGGGTTGGTTTGGTTCTTTTGGTTCCTTTCTCCACTCCCACCCCCTCACCTCCTTGCCTTCCTCTCAGAAAGAAGCATCTTTGGAAACAGTTGTTCCAAGCAGAAAATGTAGCTAACGAAAACTCTGTAAGTAACTGAGCTGAGAAACTGCTGGAGATGTCACATCCCTAAACACCTTTCAGATTTTCTCAGTGGTCCAACCAGCTCCACCCTTATGGAGGGCAGTGGGACAGTCCTAACAATTATCTGCTTCCTAATGTAGCATCTCTTGGTGGAAATGCAAAAACCCATCCCTACACCAGATAACAAGAAGTCATGTCGAGCTGTCCACCACTGGAAATTCATCTTATCCAATTCATTCTGCTGTATTACAAGCCCAGAGGTGGGGGGGGGGGGGGGGGCGCAGTGGGTGCCAGGTGGGGAAGTGATTTACAAAACAAAATCTTGAAAAGAGAAAAAAAAACCTTAGGAACATCCAACCTTTTGTTATGTTATTTATGTTGGGGGGTAGGGTGGGAGGGAGAGACTGACACAAGGAAAATCAGTGATGCACAACATCTACACCATTTGTATTTTGATCACAAAACACAGGGAAGTTGAAATCTTACATAGGAGGTGTTTATACAAATGTGTGTAAATATACATATATATACACACATACATACATAGAGATGTATATCTACAACTATGTATATGTGTATGTGTATACATGTATTTGCAGACCTCTGCAGACCTGAGAGTCTGTTTTACTGATTTTTCTGTTCACTGTATTACCCATCTCAGAAAAGCATACACATGTAAATTCCCTCTCTCTGAGGCCTTCTGACTTAATGCTACTCCAAGTAACCTGCCTAGACCTGTTCAAATCTAAATCGAGCTTTTCCCTTTGCCTCCAGACCATGTGAACTCTACAAGGGCACATGCTGAGAACAAAAATAAAAACTGTTTATGAGAAAAAAAACAAAAACAAAAACCAAAACCAAAGAGAATGGGAGTAGACCTGGTATGGAAGAACTGAAAAGAGAAAAGAGGGTCTGAAATATCCACTGTGGTGTGTGGGATAGAGAATCAATTAGAGTAGTACCTGCTGCAGCGAGATTACAGAAGATAAATGTGTAGTGGACCCAGTCACCACAGTTGTGACTTCTTCCAGGTGCAGCAGTACATGAGCAAAAGCAAAGGATGCAAATGGTGGGAGTAATCCAGGGCTGGAGTTTGACAAAGTGTGACCTGCAACAGGAAAAAGTAGGAAAGGGAAGAATAGTGTATCAATGAACTACTTCATCAAGGGGTAGAGAATTAAGAAGGAAGGGAAGTTATGGTCTTAGCAGGGGTAAAGGACTAGCATAGTACTAAGGAATGGAGGAATTAGAGATTGTATTGAGGATGAAGAATAAATTTAGGTGTAATAAAGCACAAAGAAAGATGGGATGATAAAATATTTTTTATTAGAAAAAGGGATTTAATATGGGAGTGGAAGACTTGTGGGTTATGGCAAGATCAAAGTTAACTCTGTGGATATCTGAGGTAGAGTGGAGGAATAGGTCATGACAGCTGAGCAAACTGAAGATCTGGGATGTTAGGGTATTTGAAGTAATATCAACAATATAGTGTAATGACTGAGTAAAGAAAGTCAGGTGAATTAGGAGAAATTCAGAGAAACTCAGAAAAACCTGAATGAACTTTAACAATAATACTGTCCACTTTAAAACAGATTTTGCAAAGAAAACAAAACCAAGAGGATACACACATTGACAATAACATAAAATGAAAACATTAAAATTCATTAGAATTCAAATAAGTATAACAACAAATACTGATTCAAGCAATTGGCCAATAAACATTAAGCACCTACTATATGCCAGGCACTCTGCTGAACACTGGGGATACAAAGAAAAGACAAAATATAGTCTCTGTCCTCAAGGAGCTCGCAGCTGAATGGAGGAGACGACATGCAAACTATGTACAAATAAGCTATATAAAGGATAGATCAGAAATACTTAATAAAGAAAGCCCTAGAATTAAGGGAGATCAGGAAAGGCTTACTGAAGAAGGGGGGATTTTAGCTGGGATGTGAAAGACGACAAAGATGAGCAGGGAGAACATTCTGGACATGAAGGGGGACAATGAAAGAAAATGCCCAGAGTATCTTTTTCATCTGAACGGCAAGGAACCCAGTTTCAATGGTTTGAAGATTACCTGATGGGGAGAAGTGTGTGGTGTTAAGAAGACAGAAAAGTAGGAAGAGGTCAGGAGATAGATTATAAAGGACTTTGAAGGACAAGAGGATTTTACATTTGATTCTAAGGTGATCAGAAGCCACTGGAGTTAACTAAGAGGTTGGTACAGTCAGAATGCACTTCAGGAAGTTCAGATTCTAGAAAAATGAGGAAATATTTCCCTCTCAATTGAGAGGCAGTGGATTTAAGATGTCAAATGCTGCACATATTCACTGTCAGGCATAATCAATGTACTGGCTCATTTACTTAACTGATTGTCTGTTTCAAAGGAAAACTGTGTGATGAGGAAGTGATAGTAATGTAAATAAAACTGCACCAATAAAACTTCAAAAAAATAAAATATAAACTATTTTAAAAAAAAGAAAGTCAGGAACTGGAACCAACTTAATTATATTTTTGAGCATCATTTTATATGTTGCATTCTAGACCTAATATTCCAGAAGGCAATTGATGCCTGCTTTTTTCTGAGCCTTAAAAAGAACGCCAACTACTTTTATAAATTGCTTCCAGTACAAGTTTGGCCTTGACTTATTATTTAAGTTTATGTAAAAGGCTTAATATGCCACAATTAATATGACAGCTGTTCAACTAGTAAAAGTCTAGTTTTCTTAAATATGATAATCTGATTATGCCACAGTTATGCTGTAAACCAAATGTGAAGTTGAAAGTCTTGGCCCTCCAAGTATAATTCCCTACTCTTGAGATACTTATCCAGTACCCTCTATCTCAAAACTTACGGCCCTGGAATTCAACAAAATATTTTTTTTAAGTATATCTTTCATTTCATTAGGATAGGGAGTTTCAGGTAAGGAAATCCTATCTACAAATGCAGAGTAGCACCTCTTCTGCAACTTACACTATAGTATTAAAGAGTTGCTTGGGCCATTGAGAGATTAAGGGGCTTGCTCAAGATCAAACAGACAGTGTTGTCAGAGGCAGAACTTGAATGCAGGTGTTCCCGATTCTAAGACAGCCGCATTATCCATTATACTACATTGGCTCTATTTATCCATTAAGTCACTCTAACTCTCTCAAGAAAACATCTTCTATTCTGGGATACCTCCTTCTATTAAACATTCCTCAATATTTCCTTCATATTATTAAGTATTGAAGAAGATAGTGCTAAACTTTAATGGTATAAAAGCAGTGGCATCCTTGACTCTTTACTCTCTCACTTTACATCCTATTAGTTGGTAAATCTTAACACTGGACCTCCACAATATCTCAGGTGTCCATCTGTTCCCTTTTCTCCACTCAATTATCAGTATAATTCAGACCCTGATCACTTTTCACCTCAACTACTGCAACAGTCTCCTTGTTTTTTAAGTTTTTTTAATGTCTTTTATTTTTTAATCACTTTTAATAGCATCCTATTTTTAATAGTTTTCTCCAATATGCTTCCCCCCTCCCCATATGACAGACAGTATCTTTTACCCCAAAAAAAGGAGGAAAATATCAGCACAACCAATTAATACATTAAAAAAAAAATCCAGGGCAAAGAATTGGAAACTGAGAGGATGCCCATACATTGGAGAATGGCTGAACACAAGTTGTGGTACATGAATGTAATTGAATACTATTGTGCTATAAGAAATGATGAGCAGGCAGACTTCAGAAAAACCTGGAAAGACTTGTATGGTCTGATGCTGAATGAAGTGAGCAGAACCAGAAGAACATTGTACACAGTAACAGCCACATTGTGTGATGACTGTCTTTGATAGACTTAGCTCTTCTCAGCAATGCAAAGATCTAAGACAACTCCAAAATATTCATGATGGAAAATGCTATCCACATCCAGAGAAAGAACTATGGAGTCTGAATGCATACAGAAGCATGTTATTTGCTCTCCTTTTCTTCTGTTGTTTTGTTTTGTTTCTTCTTTCTCGTGGTTCCTCCCATTAGTTTCTAATTCTTCTTTACATTATGACTAATGTGAAAATATGCTTAATATGAATGTATAAGTAGAGCCTATATCAAATTGGATGCTGTCTTGAGGAGGGGGGAGGAGGAGGAGGGGAAGAAAATTTAAAACTCAAAATCTTATGGAAGTGAATGCTGAAAACTAAAAATAAATAAATTATTAAAAAAAATCCAAAACCATATAATGTGCAACACCTGTGGACCACAACCCACCTCCAGATGGTATGGGTTGGGAACATCCTCTTATATCTCTTAAGTCAAGCCTGATCCTTATAATTTTGTTACATTCACTTTTGATTTCTGTGTGGTCGTCCTTTGCATTTATGTTGTTGTTGTCATTGTATATATTGTTTTCTTGGTTCTGCTTACTCAACTCTGTATCAGTTAGATAGATCTTTCCATGCTTTTCGGTATTCACCACATTCATCATTTCTTACAGCATAGTAATATCCATTACATTCATGTACCATTATTTGTCTTGCCATTGGATTCCCCAATCAATGGGCATCTACTTTGTTTCCAATTCTTAGCCATCATAAAAAGAGCTACTATAAATATTTTGGAGTATATAGGAACTTTCTTCTTATTGATGGCTTCCTAGGGTATGAGGCCAGCAATAGAATCTCTGGGTAAAAAGGATATAAACATTTTAGTCACTTTATTTAAATAATTCAAAACTGCTTTCCAAAATGGTTATACCAATACATAGCTCCACCATCATCCCAAAACCCCTACAACACCTTTGCCATTTTTTGTCACCTTTACCAATTTGCAGGGTATGAGATGAAACCTCAGGGTTGTTTTGATTTGCCTTTCTCTTACTATCAGTGATTTAGAGCATTCTTTTATGTGGTTGTTAATACTTTGCAATTCTTCTTTTGAGAACTATTTGTTCATATCCTTTGACCATTTACGTATTAGGAACTATTTATTAGTCTTTTTTGTATACAGTTCTCACTTTACTTGAATGGACCAAAACAATTGTTACATGAATGCCAATTAGCCCACAGATGTGGAGAAGGGAAGGAGGGAAGGAGGGAGGGAGGGAGGAAGGATGGAAGGAAGGAAGCGGACCATGCATATGTGGAGAGAGGGGGCCAGCACATCGTTAAAGGACACAACAGGAGGAGGAACACACAGGAGCAGGAACACACAGGAGCCAAGGCCAACCACATAGAGGTCTGGCCTGAACCTTGAGAGGAAGAACATGAGTGGGGGCAGATAGGAGAGAGCCAGACACAGAGAGGAGAGGATGGGTGACGTACAGGGGCCAGGAACAGATATATGGTACCTGAACAAAGACAGAAGGAAGACAGACACATGAGGGCCAGACGCACAGGCAAGTGGATAGAGCTACTCAAAGGTCATCTCCCTCAGCACCTGAGGTCTTAAACTAAGCACCTTAATCCGGTGCCTGCTGTGGTCTCTCTATGCTTGGTATGCTTTCACCTGAAGGAGTTTTGTTGTTGTTGTTGGTTTTTTTTTTTTTTTTTTGGAATGGGGAGGCCACAGCTGAACACTGAGGGGCAAGAATAAAGAGAAAGAATATCACAGGTAGTTTTTTGTGGAATGCAGATTTCTTTTGGAATTCTTTTTACCAAATCAAATTTGCATAATGCAAATTTATGTAAAATGAGAACTATCTGTATAAGTTAAGTCAGGCCTGCACAACATGAGGCCTTCAGGATCCTGCCAAAAATGTAGAGGAAAACATCCTTCATATGTAGAGGAAATCGGGCCACAGGTTGTACAGGCCTGAGTTAAGTGTTTATATATCTTGGATACCAAACCCTATCAGAGAAATTTGATACAAAGATTTTCCCCCCATTTTACTGCTGCCCTTCTTATCCTAAGTGCATTAATTTTGTCTGTGAAGAAGCTTTTCAGTTTCATATAATCAAAGATTTTATCTTTTGTGATTGCCTCTATTCCTTGTTTGGTAAGAATATATCTCCATGGTGGGGTAGCTAGGTGGCGCAGTGGATAGAGCTCTGGCCTTGGAGTCAGGAGGACCCGAGTTCAAATCCAGCCTCAGACACTTGACACTTCCTAGCTGTGTGACCCTGGGCAAGTCACTCAACCCCAGCTGCCTCACCAAAAAGAAAAAGAAAATATATATATATTCTACTCTTAGCTGAGAGGTATGTTTCTCTTCTAATTTTTTACAGTATGATCTTTAATATTAAAGATTATGTATCTATTTAGCCATTTAGAATGCATTGGGGAATATGGTACAAGGTGTTAATCTAAGCCTTTTTTCTGCTCCACTGCTTTCCAGCTTTCCCAGCAGTTTTTTTATTATAGGGAGTCCTTTCCTAAGTACTTTGTGTTTCCCAATTTATCAAACACTAATTGAGTTTAGAGTTCGACTGTTTCTGATTTTCCTTGTCAAGTCTATTCCATTCATCTACTCTATTTTTCAACCAATACCAGGTAGTTTTGATGACTGTTACTTTATAACATAGCTTGAGATCTGGAAGTGTTATTCCCCCTTCATCCCTACTTTTCATCATTTCCCTAGATAATTTAGATCTTTTGTGTTTCCAAATGAATTCGTTATTATTTTAACAAGTTCTACAAAGTATCTGCCTTAATAATTTATATTAGCATAGCTCAGTCATAAGCACTGTATATTCCTCCAGCTATTTAAGCTGTTCTATTTCTTTAAGGAGCACTTTTTAATTGAATCTAAACAAGTCTTCTGTATGCTGTGGTAGATCAATCCCCAGATACTTTATGCATTCTGGAGTGATTTGGAATAGGATACCCATTTCTATTACTATTTCTTAGATTCTGTTATTATTATTATTATTATTATACAGAAATGTGGTTGATTTTTGAGGGTTTATTTTAGAGCCTATAATTCACTGAAACTATTGTATCAGTATGTATCTTTGCTGATGCCCTAGGATTGTCCAAAGTATACCAGCAGCAATTAAGGATAGTTGTATCTTCTCTTGATCTATCTTTATTCCTTTGATTTTTTTCCTCTTGTCTTACTGTGATTGTTAGCATTTCCAGAACCATATCAAATAAAAAGTGGGGATACTGAGTATCCTTGCTTTACTCTCATATTAATTGGAAAAGTTTTTCTAGCGTATCACCACATGAGACTTGCTTTTGGTTTTAGAAATTAAATATATATTTTATATATGTATATGTACGTGTGTACTACAGATATACATATACAGTTATCCCTATCACATTGAGGGGGTTAGAGACACGGTGCTCTCGGGATCTGGAAAAATCCATGTAAAAGTTTTTGGCCCTCCCTTTGTACCAAAGAAGAAGTCTGAATTATTATGATATTAAAAAACAAAATATGTTGATATTATACAATACTATACATTTATTTTTTGCATTTCTGAATTTCTGAACATTTTTTATGTTATCTGCTGGCCTTCACATGTCTGAAGCTTCCACAAAATTCCAAAAAAATTCCCATTTAATTTTTTAAGTTGAGCTGCACTACATCAAAACTGTGATGGGGAAAGTCACAATGTGGAAGGGATAACTACGTGTGTGTGTGTATATATATACACATATATGCATGTGTATATGTACATGTGTGTATATATGTATTTAAAGGACCCTCTGTGCCTATACTTTGTAGATTTTTAGCATAAATGAGTGTTGTACTTTTTTGCATTCATTGAGATAACCATGTGGTTTTGGTGTTTTACTTTTTAAAGAGTGTATTGATTATTTTTCTAATGTTGAAATATCCTTGCATCCCCGGTATAAATTCAACTAGCCCATAATGAATTATTTTGTGAATTAATTTCTTTAGTTTGACAAGAATGTGTTTAGAAATTTTTAATTGATATTCATTAATAATATTGGTCTAGTTTTTTCTTCTGTGTTTTATCCTTCACTGGCTTAGGCATTATTAGAACTATATTTTTCCCATAAGATGATTCTAGTAAGATGCTCTCTAATTTTCTTTAAAAGTTAGATAGAGGGGCATCCAGGTGGCACAGTGGATAGAGCTCTGGTCTTGGAGTCAGGAGGACCTGAGTTCAAATCCAGCCTCAGACACTTGACACTTACTAGCTATGTGACCCTGGGCAAGTCACTTAACCCTGATTGCCTCACCAAAAAGCAAAACAAAAAAGTTTGATAGAATCAGATTGCTTGCTGTCTTGGAGAGGGTGGAAAGGGGAAGAGAGGGAGGGAGAAAAATAAGGAACTCAAAATTTTACAAAAGTGAACGTTGAAAACTATCTTTACATGTAATTGGAAAAAAAATAAAATACTATTAAAGAAACAAAAAAACAAAAAACAAAAAAAAAGTCTGATAGAATTCTCTGGTATATCCATCAGGACCAATAGGTTTTTTCTTTTAGTAGTTCCTTTTATATAGCTGGTTCTATTTCCTTTTCTGAGACTGGGCTATTTAAGATTTCTATCTGGTCTTCTGTCATTTTGGGTATTTTATATTTTTGAAAGTATTCCTCTATTGCTCAGTTTTGTTGGCATATAACTGTGTATAACAGGTTCTGATTATTCTTTTTCTTTCTTCTGGTTTTGTGATTTCACTTTGCTCATTTGCTATTTTACTCTTAATTTTCCATCCTCTTCTTTTTAATCATATTAGGTCAAAGTTTATCAATTTTATTAGTCTTTTCAAAGAATCAGCACTTAGTTATATCATTTCTATGAAAACATTTTTGGTTTCCAGTTTATCTATTTCTCCATCTAATTCATTTTCTATTTCTCCATCTAATTCATTTCCCACCAGGATGTTCTGAAATTTCATCAAGGTCTCCAGAAACTCATTATCCTGCATCAACTCTGAAATTCATACCTTTTCAATACCCCTCCAGCTAGGGCCCTTCTCTCCCTCTAATTGGAAAGAGCGGTGGATGAACACTAAAGAACTCTTCCCAGATCCTCTATTTTTAGAAGAGTGCCCAGGGCAACCATCTCATCACTTCCCACCTTGCTGAAGGACTTGATCATACTCCCTTCACTGGAATCCTCCTCTTTCAAGATTTTTTAAATGTGTTGTCTTTCCCTATTAGATTATAAACTCCTTGAGGGCAGACTTTGTATCCCCAGACCTGAGCAAGTGTCTGGCACTTAAATGATCAGAGACTAATTTTTAATAGCTATTTTTGGGTGCACATTTTAGGTTTACTTATTAGTTTTCTATTTTTTTAAAATGCATATTCAGTTTATTAATCCTCTTTTTTTCTATTTTCTTAATGTATGTTTGCAGGGACATGATTCTTTCTATTGTTTTAGCTGCATCCCAGAAATTTTGAAGTGTTGTTTCATTATCATTTTCTTTTCGCATAATTATTGATTCTATGATTTGTTCGTTGACCTACTCATTATTTACAATTTTGAGCTGCCATTTGGGTCCATGTCTTTTGCTTGTGGTCTCTGAACCAATAACTTTTATTGCCCTGTGGTCTGTAAAGGATGTATTTACTATTTCTACCTTTTTATATTTGTTTGCAATATCTCTGTGCCCTAATATATGGTCAACTTTTGTAAAGTTTCATATGGTGGCTGAGGAATATATATATTCTTTTGCAGTCCCATCTGGAAGATATCTAAGTCTTTGAGCTCTAATTTCTCCAACAATTTGTTCAGTTCTCTATTTTCCCTTTTGTTCATCTTTTAGACTTATCAAAAAGTGAGGGACATTAAATTCTATTACTAGTATGTTTTTGTCTTTGTATTCTTTGTAGCTGTTAATAGTTCCATTATGAATTTGCATGTTAAGGCATTTGAAACATAAAAGTTTAATAATGATATTGATTTTTTTGTCTATGTCCCTTTCATCATAACATACCTTTCTTATTTATCCTTTTTGGATGTTCGTTTTTGTTTTGTCAGATAGTATCATTACAATATCTATGAAGCTGAAGCATAGTAAATCTTTACCCAGGCCTTCAGTTTTATTCTGTGTATGTCTTTGTTTTTTAAATGTGTTTCTTTTAAGCAATGAAGCAAAGGTTTTATTTTCTTATTAAACCTCTCACTCTTTAGTTTTATTGGACTGTTTAATCCATTCACATTTAAAAAGATGAGAATTGGGTTTACGTTTTCCTTCATTTGTCTCTAATATTGAGGGATTTTCTAAGTTGTGATTTTTCTCCCTCTTCTGCTGTAAACATAGTAATGTGTCTCTTCAGTTACTTTAGCTTACCCTTTTCTTTACGGTGGCTCTATTTCCACCTGCTCTCTTCTATGAGTCCCTGACTCCTCCCCTTCCATTTGTTACTTCCTTTCCCCTCTGAATTTTTGATCATGAGTTCCTATTTCCTTCCTGTTTTTATCTGGTTATTTAAATTCTTCCCCTCTTCTTCCCATCTCATTTAGTCAAGCAGAATACATCTTCCTGTCTTCTCCTTCAACTTCTATTCATTAGGTTTTTTTAAAATTTCATTTTCTATGTCCTTTTCCAAAGAGGATTTCTCTCCCTCACTCTCTTCACTCACTTGCTATCATCTTCCCTTTATGTCTACTCTATACCCCAATTCTCTGCTTCATGGCTCCTATACTTATCTAGTTCCTATTTTCTGCATTCCTCATGGAACTAAAACTTTTGACATACTCATCCTGGGGTCTCCCTCCTAAATAGTATCTGCCACTACCTGTAGAATTTTCCCCAGATCTCTCTATTCTATTGTGCATCATTCCGAGAATTCCTGCAGGTAATTCTGCTCCACAGAAGAATTCTCCTCGAGATCTACAATCATGTAACCTGCCACTGACCTTGGCCCTCTCCCTAGGTCAATCTCCTTCCCCATTTGCCTCAAAAATCTCACTCTGTGTCCATGACCTCCCACTTCCACCAGATGCCTCTAGAGATTCTGACTCTTTTCCTCCTGTGGAAGGATGAGTAGTTTCTCCAACCACCAAATCCCTGCAAACATCCAGCACAAGTAATCCATCTCCTTTCACAGAACACTTCTCCTCACACACAGAAGCATTTATCAGTGGCACCCCTCACGTCACCAAAATAAGGACTCTCCTTGTGGCCCCATTCTATCCTTTTCCCTCCCCTCCTCTTCACTGACTCCCTGAAGGCTCTCTTCCTGAGAGACCATAGTTATTACCTACCCCTTATTACTAGCCCTGGACTTAAATTAACAAGGCACATCACATACTCCCTTTAATCCTCCTCCTCCCTTCCATGCACCCTCCCATTTTGTAATTCAGACCCATCAAAAACACTGATTCACCTGTAGGTGGCGTTTGAAATTCTATCCATAACGTCCCAAACTCACCTCTACCATCATCTCTGCCTGTCTTCTACCTTCATTTGTCTCCTCGGGTATATTTAGAAAGTTTCTTAATAATGGTCTCACTGTTATCACTGTGGCTGCTGCTGTCCGTGGCTGCTGCACTCATTCATACCTTCTGCATTTCAGCTGTCTGGGGTATTCAAGAAGCAAAAAACAAAACCAAAAACAAACAAACAAAAAACCACCTCTTCAAGTCTGGTAGAAAACCACTCTTCTATTACTGCTCTTTTTTCATTTATGTTTTAGCTCAGATTGCAAGGTAAGTTACCTTGAGCTACATCTTGAGCTCCACTGTTCTTTAGACAGTATCATTCCATTCTGTCCTGTGTTTTCTGGTGGCACAATCTCGTATTATTGAAATTTCCTTTCCTTTGTATTTGAAGGTCTTTCTCCTAGTCACTAGCAGAATTTGTTTCTCAATAGAATTATTAAATTAAACCACCATGTGTCTCGGAATCTGAAACCTTGGAGTTGTTGGGTTTGTTTTTTTTTCTGTAGACAATCTATAGAGTCTTTCAATTGGCATTTTGTTTTCTTTGTTTAAAAGTTCTGAGCCGGTTTCTTCCATGAGCTTTTATATCACGGTGTTCACTTCTGATTTGTGGTGTTCTCTGGGAGACCTATAATCCTTAAATTGTCTCTACACATCATGTCTTTAAGATTAATATATTTGCTTATATGGAAAGCATGTTTTCTTTTAATGTTATTCTTTTTTCTTCTCTTCTAGACTGTTCTTCACTTCTTTGTATTTGCATTCCTGATCAGCTGTTCTTTCTTTTCTTTGCTAAGACTTGCCACTAGAGATTCATATTTTTCTATTTTGCCAAATTATTTCTGCTGTAGAGGCCATAAATTCTGCTCTCATAATTCACATTTCTCTTTTAAGCCACTCAAGAAAAACATGTTGTAGTTCCATGCTCTCCTCAAAATCCACAGGGTTCTCTGCTTCATCAGGTGTTTAATAATTTTCCGATGTTTTGCAGTTTTTATTTATAGATAATTTAACTTGTTTACTAGACCACAGTGTTTCCTGCTTATGCTCAAGGTCCTTCAGTTTTCTTCTTCCTGAGATCTTTTGTAATCTCAGCCTCTTTCCCCTTATTTTTCCCCTACTGCTCACTTTCTGACTCCCTCCCTTCTGATGATGGTTCCCCCCAGGGAGCTGGATCTCAAAGAATCTCAGTCCCCTCCCACACTAGGCAATTCATAGTTGAATAAATGAGGTCTCGGCTGCAAGTGGCTTTTGGGGCAACAAAACTGGATCCAACTGAGTGCTAGACTCTCTTTCTTTGGCTTAGTGAAATATCATAATCCCTCATACATGGTATATAGTCCTGTTCCCTCTGTTCTTCAGTTTGCTTGCTCAGCAACATAGAACACTGAAATGCTTCTTCCTACCTGGGAAAATTTCTGCTGTCTGGAGTTTGGATCTTTATGGCACTGGGATGAGGAAAGGATGAAAGTGGAGAGCTGAACTCTATTACAAACCCAAATGTAAGTCCTGCCCCATTCCCTCTGCTCCTCTTCTTTCATAAAGGGCTCTGGAGTAGCACAGAATGCTATCAGAGTGTCGGCTATCCCAGCCCTGGCTAATTTCTGCAGTACAGAGTTTGGATCTCCAGGCGCTTAAAAGAGGGAGAAGCGGAGACAGGATATGGGATTGCATTCTGTTGCAAGCTTTTTCGGTCTTGAAGTCAAAAGTAAGGTTGGGGGGCAAGGGGGAGGGGAAGGTGGGATGCAGAGTGAGCTCAAGTTAGGCATTGGTTCATGGAGGGTTTTTTGTTTGTTTTGCTTGTTTTACCATAACTGGGTTCTTGGTGGCCTAGATCAAGGAGACAGCTGGAACTATTTTATTTCTGGTGCATAATTTCTATTTTGGAAAGGTTTGAGAGGTTGTGAGGAACAGAGAAAATGTCTACTTCTCTCCTCTTATTGGTCACATGATATCTCACAATAGCCTTCTAATTAGCCTCCCTGCCCAAGTTTTTCACTATTCCAGTCCATCCTCTACTACTACTACCAAAGTGGTTTTTCTAAGGTATAAAATCATTTTCTACCCTCTACTCAAACTCCAATAGCTCTCTATTACTTATAGGATCAAATGTAAACTCTTTTGTTTGGCATTTAAAGTCCATGACAACCTGACATCAACCTACCTTGTCAGTTTAACTAAACTAGTCTTACTGTTTCTCATACATGACACTCTATCTCCCATGTCAACACTTTTGAACTGTCTCTTAACCCAAAATGCACTCACTCTTCACTACCGCCCCTTAGAATTCCTAGTTCCTTCAAGGCTTGACTCATTTTTGACCCCTCCAAAATTGTGAGCACCTTCTCTCTCAAAATTATTTTGTATTTATTTTGCACGTATTTTGAATATACATAAGTACCCTCTTGAGAGCAAATAAGTCCTTACAGGGTAAGAACTGTTCACAGTTGTCTTTGTACCCATAGCACCTGACACATAGAAGGTACTTAATAAATCCTAGATAAATTACTATGTATTATATTACATCTAGTAGTATGTATTTTATGTAATATAATATATAATCACATAACATAATAATTATAATAATATTTATATAGAGCTTTAAGATTTGCAAAGACCTCCACAGAATTCGTTACTTTCTGACGGATCCTAGTCCTTTACAAATATTACCTCATTTGATCCTCATAACAGTAGGAGGTAGGTTATCCCAATTTTCCAGATAAGGAAATTAAAGCAGAAAGCAGTTTAATGCCCAGAGTTATACAGCTAGTGAGTGTTTGAAGCCTCCAGGTCTATCCACTAGCTGCTTTGATAAACAAAGTCATACTTGTCTAAAATGAAGCCTGTAAAACATAACCAATAAGATTTTTGTAAATCCCTCCCCCCTCCCAAAAAAATTAGAAAACTGGGAGAACTAATCACATCAATTCCAAAAGGGGAAAAAGCACTACCCATTAACAGCAAATTCAAACTAATCTTAGTCTGCAGCTCTTCACTGAAGACCTAGCCCAAGATGACCTTTCCTTGATATAACTGAATCTAGTAAAAACAGAATCATAATATAGTCACCATTATTACACTAAGCCTCTCAAAATATATCATACACTTAATTTATTCTCACATATAAACAAATGAAATACACAGAAAAGTCCAAAATCTGATAATTGGAAGGGAATTCTGAGGTTATCTTGTCCAATCCACCCCCTTCCATAACATTTCCAAGGAACAATCATCCAGCCTTTGCTCAAAGACCTTCCGAGATACATAATTCCCTATTTCACTTATGGATAGCTCTGTTAGGAAGTTTTGCTTCAGATTAAGTTGAAATCCACCTCTAACTTCTATCCCTTGGTCCGAGTTCTACCCCGGGGCATTTATGGATAGGGTAATCAGCTCTGCTTGATCTGGGCCTTAAATCTCTTAGGATTCTTGTGCTGACACTATCCTCCTGGGTTAGTGGGATCTTTGTGGTTCAGAGTGGTGAATTTTCAGGGTCATCTCTGGCTTCTCATGGTAGAGCATTAAGTTCCACAGAGTCCCAGACTGAGAACTATGGTCCGCACACAGCACTACCTCCCACTGCCCCACTTGTTGGCCAATGAAGAATCAGCTGGTACTCATAAGGTCCCTACTCTTAGGGCTTTCTCAGGAAAGACTTTTGTTCTTTCTATCTCCAGACAGATCTTTGCAGGCTACATGTGTTCTACATCTAGTTATACTGCTGCAATCTTTGACAGGTTCCCTTTCGTATTGCCTGTAGGCTTCTAGCTGATCATTTTGTGCAGTTCTGGGGTGGAAGAAATCACTGAAGTTTCTAACTGGATTTCATGATCATTATTCAAACTGAAACAAACTTCAAGGTTTTGCTGGAGTAGGTATCAAAAAGTCTCCCATTCAGGCAGTCATCCTCACAGGAAATCTAACACAGACTCTAAATTGGTGTTTTAGTAGAACTAAAAGCTCTTTAAAATCCCCATTTGCCATTGAAAATTGCACATAATCTATACTAAAGTATATCACTGAGTCTGAAAAAGTCTGGATATCCGTTTTCTTCTTAAATGTTACCCCATTTAGAGAATGCTTAAGAAGGGTAAATTGAAGAAACAAGGAGGAAACACACAAACACCCCTTCTGAGTCTGGAATACAAATAAAAAAAGTTCTAATAGGTTGAAGACAAAGAACAGGCCCACCTTCCGCTTATGCTTTCCACCAAGAACTTAGTTAGCTCCTCTACCATCAAAATATTTGCTGAGAATAGAGTAACTACCATTGCACTAGATGCTTTTACTTATTAATAGCTATATAGACTGAGTAACAGCAGCAGGACCTGAGAATAGCAGCAGCAGAAGCTGAGAATATTAAGTCTCTCTACATATCTCAACAATTACTTTTAGAAGCTTAAATATATAAACAATCACAAACATATCAATTTCAATTAAGTCAATGAAAACTTCTAGAATTTAACACTTAAAAAGCCCAAAGGTTTAAAACTCTCTAGAAAGTTGTATTATCTGTTGTAGTATAAACTTCTCATAAGTACACCATCATTAAGCTAACTTGTAAGCATAAAGTAAATGTTTCTGCTCATCTGCTAAAGGTTTACATAAAATTCTCAGGAATCCCCTTATCCATAAAAGGGGAAAATTCCAGTGTCTGCATTACAATGCTGCATTATAGTGATATGTAGAGAATAAATGTCTATAAAGCACCCTTCAACTTCTAAAGAAAAAGAGGTATAAAAACACTAGTTCTAATTTATTATTACTTTTTTTGTAGACAGCAAAATCCTTCTCTGAGTAAATTTCAGAACTACTCAATTAAGAAAGGTTTTTAAAACAAAAGAAAAATTTTAAAACGAAAGAAAAAAGTTTGGTTCAAAATCCCAAGAATCACTCAGGACAGACAGAATAAACACATTTTACCTTTTTACAATACTACTTGTCTTCCATTTCTTTAAACATTCTGACACATAAACAAAATAATTATGACATGTTTCCACAGAAAAATTACACATCTTTTCAATACTTAATCTTTTTAATATACTTAAATCTCAGAAATTCAGTATATACTTTAGATAAGAAAACTCATAAAATTACCAACTTCTATCATCTAAAATACTATTGCTTTCTATTTTGCTCATGTAATCTAGTAAATCACAATGTAGTTATGTTTATCATCCAGAGGGTGCTGAGACTGGGAACATAGTTAAGCAAAATTTGTATGTGATGAAAAAATTCTAACTGCTTGTACTGCACCATTCTCAATCAGTCAACCCTTGTTATGAAAACAAGTAAAAGGGAAAAGCCTCCCTAGTAATGTGGCCTGTTCAATTCCTACTATAAGCTGGATGTCTTAAAATAAAAATTCCTCTAAACATTAATGCAAGACTTTCCATTTTTACTATTACCCTAATTATACCCTATAATACCCTAAAACCCTAATGTAAACTCTCCTTTCATACCTGGATTATTACACTAGTCTCCCAAACCTGCCTGTCTTCAATTCCTTTCTTTTTGAGATTATAAAACTCCTTGAGGACAAGAACTGTTATCTTTCAACACCTAGCACAGTGCCTTTGCAATGTCTATTTAGTTCTTCTATCTATTAGTTGAATCCATCCTGTGTAGCTCTCCCTCTCAAAAACTTTCAATAGTCCTCCTGGCTATCCCCCTAAAATAAAATTCAAACTCCTCTACACTCTAATGCCTATCTTTCCAACCTTCTCATTCTTCCTCTATGGGTCCCAGACAGACTAGTTTACTGGATGTGCAACAACTATATCAAGCACATTATATTCCCATCTTTGCACATGCCTGTCCCCACCCTTAAATGCCCTCCTTTCTTTTCTACACCTATCAAACTTTCACCTGGTTGTTTAAGATCCAGATCAGTATCTACCTTTTAACTTGGTGGACAATTCCAATCCAGTGTTTCCTCCCTTCCAGCATTCAAAGAAGTTATCTGTGCCACTTATTTGTCATTTAATTACATGCTGCCTTATAACATCTCATGTATCATTGCATTGTTATTTAACTTTTCATGTGTAATTTTGTCTCTCATACTAGATAGCAAGTTCCTCAAGGACAGTAAAACCTATGAGAAATTTTTCTATTTCCCTAACACCTAGCACAATGAGTGGTGTAATAAGGACTTATTGAAAGGAATGTATTTCCCATAAGACTCTAGGTCTTCAGTAAAGGCCTCATTGAAGTTCCCAGTATTAAAGTCCTATAAGATCTGACAACTGGGAGCAGGGAATTTCAGCACAGAGAGGAACCAGAAATCCTAGAAGCAAGGGGATGATGAAAAAAAGAAAAATCTAAAGAGCACAATGTTGAGAAGCAACTGGGAATGGCATGCAGGGAGTTGTGAAGTGTCCCTGAGAGGTCAAGGTGTTGTGACTGAAATTAAGGCAAGCTGAGGTATAAAGCTCTGAGCCCAATCAATTTGTTAACAAAGCACAAATTTGCTAATAAACAGGATCTTAGCCTCCTCAGAAAGCTAAAACTCTGAATAAGAACTGACAGATCATTTTTATAGACAAGTGAAGGAGAACCCAAAAAACAGAAGACAACATTATAGATGTAGAAGACAATGTGATTGATTACAAAGTCAGAAGCATAGTAACAATCCCTCTCTCCATCTTGTCACTAGAAAATTAGTTGATTGAGTCCACCTGCAAGAACCAATAGTTTATAGAAAACAGATTTCCTCTAATTGTACAAGGAGAGCTAGCCCAATGGAGATAACAGGTTTCTTTTAATTAAAGTGATTTATAGGAAAATAACCTTTAAACTTAACCAGGAGAGGAAGGCTGAACTTCTGAACCTAAGAACTTCTGAACTTAATTCAAAGACATGATGACTTCAGCAGCTGCACAAAATGTCAGCAGTGATACAGAATAGAATCAATTACAAAACAGATGCAGTTTTGATTTTCCCTAAAGACAGAAAAGATAGCTTCATGCTATTGGGCCAGTCTGCTTAGCTGGGATGCCTGCACTGTAAATTAAGCTCACACCATTCTGGCTCCAGAAAATGGAGAAGAAAGAAATGCCAAGGCCAAGTCCACATGGAAGGAGAGCCAGAGCTAGGCCTGCTCAAAGCTGCCCTGGCTGGCTCAGCGACCAGAGAGAAAGTGCCTCCTACTACGACTAAGGTGGTTGAAGATAGCAGGCAGCGAATTTCCCCAGTTGAACATTTTTCAATATTCTCCCCAATCCCAAAGCATGAGTTTTCCAGGGATTTGTTTATTTCCCACTATTCACTAGAGGATAAAACTCTAATCCCTAGAATGAGAAAGTAGATTCCTCCTCTATTTCTTTAGTAATCATTTAATCCTAACTAAAGGTTTTATTTTTGAAAATGCATGTTTCTTACATTGATTCGTATAAGGAGTTGTGACTGAATTTAGGTAATTACTAGACTTTCTCTATCTATATCTAGGATGACAGAACAGACTAAAATACAATTATCATCCAAACTACCCCACAATGAATGCAATAATCCATGGAAATTTCAGAATGAGTAGAAAATTAGTTATACATGCAAAGTTTCTAGCACACTGTACAAAGATGCAATAAATACCTACTGAATGAATTAACCTATCAAGATTAGAAAACTCAAAATGAAAAGATCTAATCAAAAAACAGCATGGCTAAGCTGTGTTTCCTTTGTGAAAGAGGACGACCAACTGGCTTTGGTCTCTGGAATAAATAAAAGAATATATTTCATCCAGACTTTGTCAGCTGCCTGAATGATTAGCTGAGATAACTGAGTTTAAAAACATTTCGGGAGTTTATTTTTGTTGTTAAAAACAAATAATCTAGCATCCAGATTATCCCTTCTCCAAACAAAGAACAAAAAGTTGATGAAACATTTAACATCCTTTTCCCTTGAAAAGCAAATATTATAACTGACACAGTTTCCAGCATGAGGCACCATTCATTTGTTATCAGCACTAAACATACTTAGAACCACAAATTTATGCAAGGTGTTAAATGCTTCTTTCTGAGGAAAGAGAACATAACAGCAAGGTAAAAAGCAAATGAAGGAACTGATGTGAGTTGTAGTCAAGATATTCCATCTACTATAAGTTTCCTGAGGCCAAAGATGGTACTTTTATACTTCTGTATAGGGCAAACCAGCCTAGCTAAAGCTGTATGGCACCCTGAGGGAAGGACAAAAGGAACCATGTGCCAGATAAAGTAAAACTACACCTCGATTACCACTTCCTCTCAGACCAATACGGTGACAACTCAGGACCCTGAACCCAAAAGCTCCGGGAATAGTAGGGTCTACAGATCACCAACCAAGATGCCCCTGCCGAAGTCAGGGAAGCAGCTCTTCTGGTGAAGAGACAAGTCAGCTCCCTCAACTACTGACCAACTGCTACTCGCAGGGCAGAGGCAAGCCAGACTAGCCAAAGCATCATGGTACCCTGAAGCCAACAGGAGGCAGCATGGGCCAGGAGAATCAAACTACCACCACCAACATCACTTCCCCTTAGACTCCAATAGCCCAGATCCCTGAATTCAAGAGACTTTGGGACCACCTGCAGCCAGACCAGGTCCCTCAACCACTGTCCTAGGGAAACAAGCCCTATAGAGATTCAACCTAGTCAACTGCTTCTCCAAGTGTTGAGGCGCCCACCTCCTCAGCAAACACAGCAAGTGAAGACCCAGATAAGAAAAGTTCCCAAAATCCTTCACACAGTCAAATGATTTAAAATAAAAAGATAGGATGTCATCAGTAGAAGTGACAGTAAATAAAATGCATTACCATCTGCTTTGCTTCTGCACCCTAAAAAAAATGGGGCCTTTTCATCTGATTTCCAGCTGAAAAGCCCTACATGTGTTTTCTCCCCCACTAGTCTGTGCATTTGTTAACACAGGACTTTTTTTTTTTTAGCACAGTGCTTCACACATAGTAATGGCTTATAAATGCTTTATCATTAATTTCATTCATTCAGTTATTGTATCTAGAATAGTGTTCTGTACACAAAGGACACTAAATTAATATTTATTAATTTAATACTGAGTAAAGAAATAAATTTAGATTTAGAAACATAATGCCAAATCATTTGTTAATCTTTAATATTAACAGTGAACTCCTTCAATTGTGTCTCTTTATATGTTTAGAACTGGATTTAACACGGCACCTTGCCCTCAGAAAGCACGATGCGTTAAAAACTCCGTAACAACTTAGTACAACAAATGGCAACTATATTCATGAATGTCTCAACAAATAGATGCTATGGTGGGTATTTAAAGTTCCTCTATAACTTTTTATAAACTATTTCATCATAATAGCTGCCTTTGGGGAAAAATTTTATCTTGTCCCTTGTTTCCTAAATTATCACATGGTCACTTATCCCATTTTCTCTCATCTTCTTGCTTTACCTCTTTATGTCTTACCCTATTTATTCTCTCCCCACCTACCAATTTCTTTCTTCTTAGTCTATCACTGTTGTAGTGATAGATATTAAGATAGACTGAGGTTCAAAATTTTTTCACTTTATTGGTTTATTAGATATTTTATTATTATATATTAATATATAATATGGATAATATATATCATATTATTATATACCAGCTTATTATATATTATTAGAGTATGGGTCAAAATGGCTGTGTCTTCCTTATGATTGGCCTGAAGACAACCCTTCTTAGATGTTTTAATGAGGTGAGGGGAATGAGAATCACCTCAGCTCCTCCCCTTCAGAAAATGGGATTAGGCTGAAGAAACAGAGCTGTGCAGAGCAGCTTTGGTTGAATCCTCTAGAATTTGGGTTGAGGGGGGTGGTGGGTGAGGTTAATATAAAGGAACCTGCATTTGATTAAATGGGGAGTGGGTAAGGTTACAAAGATGGAATATACCAGGTTAGAGATACAAATTACAAAAACAAAATTGAGACTTAAATGACAGGAAGCTACCTAAAGTAAAGGATAAAGATAATTAATTACAAGACAAAAGCTTGCATTCTTTTTTTTTTTTAGTGTATTAACTCCAAGGAATTTAGCCTATCCACATATACAGGAAAGACCAAGTGGATGAAAACGTCTATTGCTCCGATTTCAACATGCATTTGGATGGACACCTACAAAACTTGTCCAGCAGTATATCTAGGACAGACAGTACAGAGAGATATGAATGAATATGACCAGAGATGAACAGGGGATTGCTTTCAGAAAACTGCAAAGGTCTTTTACTGACCCCAAGTTTCCCATGAAAGCAAAGGCACATTTTTTCCCAATACTATCATTTTAACGGTGTTCTACACGGCAGCAAGATGTGGACTATCACTGCCTCTAAAGAACTAAGGATGAGTATCATAGAGAGGATAATGGAAAAGTGCACAGTCTATATGAACAGGCTATAACACATAACCAACAAAGAACTCCAAAGAAGAACAGGAGTAAAGAATGTTACCAAAGAAATGCATGAGAGGAAAAGAAGATGGTTTGTCACATGGAAAGAGTATGGGACTACACAGTAGACAGTCAGAGTATACCACTGGTATCCTGCTGATATCAAGACAAATAGAGAAAAGACAGTCTCCAGCCCATTGGGTAGCCCCTCTGTTAAGAACTTTTAGGGGAACACGGACAAGTCACCAAAAAAACCGGTAGGTATGAATAGGTTGCAAACTGCATCTTTGGAAAGAATGCCCAAAGCTTTGACACCAAGGATTCATTTTAATATTTTCTGGTACTTACCTATATGTGTACATCTCACCTGATAGACTGCAAACTCTTTAAGGAAAAGAACTGTTTCATTTTTGTCTTTATTTCTTCCATAGACAGAGGCTTGCTTGTAACAGAAGCTTAATAAATTCTTGCTAATTGCTTGATTGAAGGGAAGTTAGATACTTTTCAGTCTCTGGAATGGGGCACTTGATCTTCATACTCTTCAATCTGAACTCCTCCTCAAAACCCAAACTGACCCAGTACTAATTGGTTTTCTTTCATACAAATATTAAAGAATGGCTCCATACGAAATGAACTCAAATATAATCCACTCTGTTATTCAGACTTCTTTTTTTTTTTGCTTTTTGGTGAGGCAATCGGGGTTACGGGACTTGCCCTGGGTCACGGGACTTGCCCTGGGTCACACAGCTAGGACGTGTCAAGTGTATTCAGACTTCTTAATGAGCTTTGACCAATCTTACCAGGCAATCACTTGATAATAGTAAACTTTTTCTGTATAGCTGAAAATATATAGAAGGAATTATTTGGGTTCACACCCAAATACTTTATAGTCACTGTCTCTTAAGTCATTGTATTTGCCATTGAGTGCCACGTGTTCAGAAATAAAGTACCTTTTACATCAACTGAAACTCAGAAAACAGGATAGGATTTTACCAGATCTCAAATCTGTTCCTTTTTGTCAGTGGAAAAAGTGCTTAGAAAATAAATCTCTAAATCCCCATAGATGGTTTAGGAAGTGAAAACAAGTAGTGGAAATGCACTACTTTATTCACTGTCATGTGAATATAGCCTTTCCTGATAGTTTAAAAGCAAGAAGGCAATAGTAGCTTGCTATTCTATATCATTAGAGGAAAAAAAAATCCTACAACAAAACATACACATAAAACCTAAAACAGAAACCTATCCTATTAGAAGGCAAGAAGTTATGGGACCAAATTAAGAGGTATAATAAAACAAGGCTGTCTTTGTTCTGAATCAATTTTAACTCTCCCTGAAGAAACGTGCCTTTTTGAGAGCTTAAGTTCACCTGCTTACACACAAGATGACTAATTTTAGACCCAACCTCTATCGCCACCCTACAGAGGTAGTGTTTTTATCTACTTAGGTCACGTCAAAACACTCGTCTTAAAAACAAGTTACACCCCCTTCCACACACACCACCAAGATACCACCATCATCACTATCATCATCCGGTAAGGCTTTCATTTCTACCTGTGTTGGTCTGTTGGTTTTTTTTAAAGTCACCTCAGCTTCAATGACCCGAGAAGATAAACAGTGCACAGAGGGCAAGGGGGAGGGCGCAGACTGGAGGCACCAGACCCAGGGGGAGAAAGGCAAGGGAAGCGAACACCTCCGGTGAGGACAATGGAAACGAGGAGGGTTTTCCACTCGCTCGCTCGCTCGCTTGCTCCCAGTCTAGCGGGTGAGATTTGAAAGAGCCCGGTGAAAGCTTTGGACTTGGGAAAGTCTGATCAGAGCTAGTGAGACGGCCTGGAAATGCAGCCGCAGGAAGGGGGCGGGGACAGCAAGTGGGCAACATTCGCCCGCCCGCTCGCCCTCACTGTGGACGCCCGCGGCCCCGGGGGCTCCAGCCGCCCCCCACCCGGCACGGCCTGGCCCAGGTGCCGGCGGGGGGCGGGGAAGCCGCTGCCTCCTCACTCCCCTCCCCCCCGCGGCACACCGGCAGCAGGGTGCCCGGGGCTCGCGCCCAGGCACTAGCCAGCCGGGGCCGGAGCGGAGCGGAGCACAGCGGGGCGGAGCAGGGCTGGGCTCGGCGGGGAGGGGAAGAAGCGCCCCGCCACCCTCATTCTCTCCCTCCCCGCCTCCTCCTCACACAACTTCCCAGCCCGGGGGGCGGGGGACCCGCAAGCCCCTCCGCCTCGCTCGCCCCGCCGGCCTGGGCGCGTGCCGCCGCCGCCGCTGCTCCGGTCTCGTGCCGGCCCCCTCCCCCGCGCCCTTCGGCCCCACTTGTCCCTTTCCCCTCCCGCGGACCGGGCCCGGCGGTGAGGGGGCTCACAGAAACCAAGGGTACCACCCCTTCCTCCCCGCCCTCCCGGCCATGGCTCCGGCCCTCCTCCCCGAGATCTCCCCCGAGCCTGCCCCGCTCCTACCCAGCCGCCCTCCCGCAGGTGTTTACCGGGCTGCGGGGGGAAGAGGAGGAGGCGGCGACAGCGGCGGCAGCTCCTCAGTCCCGCGGCTAAGATGGCAGCCACTCCCGAACCTAAGACCACAGCGAGCAGCCAAAGTCTACACTCAATGCGCAGGCGCGGCCGCTCGGGAGTGGCGGAGCCAGGGGGCGGCCAGGACTACAAGTCCCAGTAGGCGTCGCGAACCACTCCCTTTCCCAGTGAAAGGTGCCAGGTTTGGAGGCGGGGCAAAGGGGAGGGGGAGATCCTGAAGCCCCTGGGTTCCCCTAGGTACTTCAAGGACAGGTGGTTCGGATCCTGGTGATTCTTCCCCGGAAATTCTAAATGTGAGATGGGCACAGGTTACATTGTTTGACTTAAGAGTCGGAAGTCCTGGGTTTGAGTTCTGACGCCGGCAAGTATTGTGCGACCCTGGGCAAGTCACGGCATTTGCCAGAACAGGTGACGTACTCATCTGTAAAATGGGCATGGTAACTCCTAGCCTTCCTATCTTACAGCAATGCTGGGTAACAACATCAGTCCTGGTAACAGCCCCAGCCCCTATACCCTGTCTGCCTCACACCAGTCTGGATAATAACCGCTAGCCCTGCTGATTTATTTGGCAAATAAGGGAAAGAGGTATGTATATATGTTTACATAAGACTAACTAAAAGAGGATAAGTTTGCCTGAAGGCCTTCCAGGACTCAAAGTACAGTGTTAAGACAATTTGAAGAAACCTTTTACTCTATACAAAACTTTACCAGGTGCTACAAGACACAATCATAATCTGTTGGTGTTAGAAGGGACTACAGATCATCAAATTCAACCTCAGTATTTACTGATGGGGAAACTGAGGCTGGAAGAGGCTTGTCCAAGGTCACATAACTAGCTTGGACTAGAACCTGGGTTTCTGGGGCTCATTCCACTGGACCACCCTGGGTCCCAAAGAATATAACCTATGGGAAGGAATATAACTGACGGACCCAGGCTGTTTCACTCATATGCCATGTACTGGGTTTAGAGGCCACTGGAGCTGGCACAGGAAAGTTTCTGATCAAAGTTCAAAGATCTATGCCACAAGACTCAGTAGTGACCAAAGCAGCTCTCCACCTTCCTGCGTGAAAGAGACTTCATGACACATACAGTCGGTATGTGACAGGTAGACATGACAAATAGAGCCAAAAAGTTCAAAGCTGTTACTGTCCCATACCCATCTTCAGGCATTTAGAGGGGTTTAGCCTGGATAAGAGAAGAATAAGGGCAGAGGAAATTGAGCAATGGGACATAAAGCTGGAAGGAACCTTGAAGGTCATCTAATCTGATGTCATGTTACAGAAGAAGAAACCGTAGAGGTGAAACGTGACTTGCTGATGTTAAATAGAGAGTGTGATAGTAAAGCCAAAAGTCTAACCCTGAGTCCTTTGACTCCTAATCCAATGTTCTTTCTGATGCTACCTTTAAAATGAGAGTGGAGATCCACTGATTATCCAACTACTTAAAAATAATTACTTTTGTTAGAATGAATTATTCAGAACCTGGTGTGAACTGGGCATTTACACTTTCTTGAATCAACCCAAGGCATTGCTTGAGACTTGGTTATGTCCTAAAGAAATTGTATAAAAAGAGCTACCTCAGAATAAAAATTCTAAGAACTTTTAAGAAAAGAGGAAGAAAGTCATACAGAGATAGGCATGAAAGAACTGATTGTGGGAAGCAACCAACCAACAAAAGGACAGAGAAGAAAGATATCCGGGAGGGCTATTGATTCTACAGACTGATTCTACCAGTGTATTCCTCCTACTCAAGGATAGAGGGAAGTACTGAAGGAAAAAAAAATCTATTCTCCCCAAATTCCTCTCCTGGTGCCTCTCTATCCACAGACATTGTAATATAGTCTGTTTTTCTTGCCCAAACATTTCCAGTAACATGAATTTTGCCCCAACCACCGAAGAGGCCAAGGGTTAACTAGAGAGAGATAGAAATGTAAATTGAAGCAGAGCTCAATTCTGCCCAAATGTTAGGTATTTTCCTAACTTGGGGTTTTCTGAGAGATTGTGATTGAAACTTGTAACTTTTCTTTTTTGTTGTTGTTGTTGTTGTTGTTGTTTTTGCTTTTATATTAGCCTCCCTCCCTTTTCTTTCCCTTTACCCTTAACTACTTCTTTCCTTCCTTCTATCTCCCTTCCATTTTCCCTCCTACTGCCCATAGGGCAAGTTAGATTTCTTTTTTTGTTGTTGTTGTTGTTGTTTTCTAGGCAATGGAACTAAGTGACTTGCCCAGGGTAACATTGCCAGCAAGTGTCAAGTGTCTGAGGCCTGATTTGAACTCAGGTCCTCCTAACTCCAGGGCTGGTGCTCTGTCCACTGTACCACCTAGCTGCATGGAAACTTCTAACTTTTCATTTAAAATAAAGTCCCTTGAGTCTCAGAGAAGAGAAGTTTGTAGTTGCCCTTAGGTTTAAAACAAGCTACTTATTTTAATAGTGTTATATTTAAAGAGATGTTATATAGAAGAGAGTTTAGAATTTTTCTGTTTAGACCCAGGGAGCTGAAATAGTGCAATAGATGGAAGTTGGGGAAAGGCAGATTAGGATCCAATATAAGGAAAGACTCTCTAACAATCAGTGATATTAAAAAATCTAATGAGTTATCTTGGGAGACAATGATTTCTTCATCATCAGGGGTATTCAAGAAGGGACTGGATAATTGGACACTTTTAATGAGCGTATAGAGGATGTGAATGCAGGTTGAACTACATGCGGTCCTTTCCATCTCTGAGATTTAATGGAATCTCCTCTTGATTTCACAAAGCAGCCACTTAAGGTCACTAGCACTTTGGCATAATGGAGGATGAGAAAGAAAATATTTTTTTATCCATACTTTGTATCTATTCCAGTGCCAGGAAGAGGTATACAGCAGGTATTTAATAAATGTCAAATAGATGGGTGAATGAGTGGTATTTCTGAGGCACCCTGGCCCTTACAGCAGTCCTGTGAAGACCAGCAAATCTTTGCTCAGGTATAGGCAGGAACAGGGTCCGAGAGTAGGTTTGTCAGTATTTATAATAATAATAATATATATATAATATATAATAGTTGATATTTATACAGTACCATACCTTACATACCTTATCTCATCTCACTGGAACCTCACAATGACCCTTGTGAGGTTGTCCAAATATTAACTCCATTTAACAAAAGAGGACACTGAGAGACAGAAAAAGGAAGTGACTTAACTTAGGCTGTGCAGTGAATACCGGAGCTGGGAAAGAAACCAGGTCTCTTGGCTTTTCCTTACTTTTCTACTGTGTAATACTGATGCTTATAACATGAACCCAGGCTTCTGTCCAATTCATCCTTCTAGGTTAGGTTCTCTATACCCAGAAATCACATCTATCAACAAGCATACACAGCAAGCAACACACAATTACCTAATGCTACTTTCCCATCACAGTAGCCAGGGAGGTGGGGTGGGGGGTCAGCGAGAGACAGAGCTGGGTCAGATTGGCATCAGAAATGCCAAAGTACTTCTCTGACCATCTGACCTGGAGGAGAGCTTTGGTAAAGGGTTAAGAATAGCTAGAGAAGAAAGGAACAAAAAAGGGAAGAGAAGGAAGGAAGGAAGGAGAGAAAGAAGGGAGATTGGGTATTTCATGGACGGGGGCAGCTAAGGAAACAGAAGAGAAAAAAGCAGATGTAAGAACACAAAGAGCATACAGGGAAGTAAATGATTGAAAAAGAGCCAGATGCTTTTCTTGCAAAGTCCTGAGTCACACTCCCATTTCAAAACTCACCAGGAGATCTACCCTTTCAGCTTCCTACTCTGATAGAGAGGCTCTTATGAAATACAGAAGGATCAAAGGAGAAATGTACTGGCTCTGGGGTGAGAAAGATCTGTGTTCAAATTCCAATTCTGAGGCGGCAGCTAGGTGGTGCAGTGGATAGAGCACCGGCCCTGGATTCAGGAGGACCTGAGTTCAAATCCAGCCTCAGACACACAACACTTAACTTGCTGTGTGACCCTGGGCAAGTCACATAACCCCATTGCCTAGCCAAAAAAGAACAAACCAAAAAACCAAATTCCAATTCTGCCTCTTATTAGCTATGTGATCTAGGGCAAGTCATTTCTCCCCTCCTCGTGCTCCCCCCCCAAGCCTTTCTGGGCCTAAGTTTATTTTTTTGTAAAATGAGGGGGCAAGGGACAGAAAAAAAAAATCTCCTTCAGACTCTTGAGACGCTCTAAATAAACTTGGGGTTATCTGTTGAAAGTGACATAAGGAGCTTAATAAAGGACCAAGGAAAGGGTTATTATTTAAAGAGAACCTGGAAATGAAGAAACTGGAGAGAGACAACACACATTAGTTAAGGTAGTTATCATGGTGACGTCTTGTGGGGATTTCATAGAGACCCATGGGCCACAGCAGTCATGCAGTGCCAATGTTTCAGCTCTCCCACAGACACCTAACACTCAGCATTTGACCTTTCCCTGAGTAGCCCTAGTTCTCAGTGCTATTTAGAATCACAGAATGCCAGGGCTGGAAGTCGCCTAAAGCTGTACACTTGTTGACAACAGGAACTGGCATTTGTAAGCTTCATATATCTCCCGCATGGGGAAGACCTGCACGAAGTAGGTGGTTAAGTGTTTGTTGAATTAAGACTAAGGAAAGAAACTTGTCTTCAAATATCTTCGGGGTTGTCATGTGGAAAAGGTCTCAGACTTGTTCTGCCTGCCCCTGTAAGGCGGAACTAGGAACAGTGACTAGGAATTAAAGAGAGAAATTTCAGCAAGTCAAGGGGAAAAAACTTCCTGTCTGTGAGTGCTGGGATGGGCTGGCTCAGGAGGTATTGTGTTCCCCATTACTGAGGCATACAGACAGGTGCTAAGTGATCTTTTGACAGGATCGTCTCCCTGCCTCTAGTCTTTCCTTTTTCAAATCTATTCTCCTCACAGCTAATATTTCCAAAATACAGGTCGCACTCTGTTATGCCACTAGAAATTTCAGTGGCTCCCTATTGCCACTAGGATAAACTATAAACTCTTTTGATGAACATTAAAGTACTTCACAATCTGGCTCCAACCTGGTTGGATTTCACCTAACTTCCCCTTGCCTCTACTAGTTAAGGGGAGGGAGGGAGGGAGGGAGTGAATAAGCATTTATTAAGTACCTACTATGTGCAAGGCACTGTGCTAAATGCTTTACAAACATTATTATAATGCTGATCCCCATTCACAAAATTCTATGTTCTCATCTGTCCCCCATGCTGAAAAGACTCTTGATCTTCTCCACCTCTTGGAATACTGTCAAGGTTCAAGTCAAATGTCACCTCTTCCCCAAGGCCTTTCCTGATCACTTCAGGTTGTTGATACATTTTACTCAATAGACACTCCTCCCCACTACAATCTCCCTCTTGCCAAATTACTTCGAAGTTGCTTCACATATATTTTGTATTTATTTATCTGAGTACAAGTTGTCATTCCCTCCTCCAGCCCTCTCCTAAGTAGAATATAAGCTCTTTGAGAACAAAGATCGTTTCATTTGTGCCTTTTTCTCCCCAGCCTGTAACCCATAGTAGCTACTTAGTAAATGCTTGCTGAATTGAATCGATGTTGTAGAGAGTATTCTTGGTCAGGCATAGGTTGGAATTCTGAGGACCCTTTCAGATCTAAGATTGTGTCATGTTCAGTCATTTCAGTGGTATCTGACCCCCATTTGGGGTTTTCCTGGCAGAGATACTAGAGTGGTTTGCCATTTCCTTCTCTAGCTCATTTTACAGAGGAGAAAACTGAGGCAAACAGGGTTAAGAGATTTGCCCAGGGTCACCCAGCTAATAAATGTCTGAGGCTAGATTTGAACTCATGAAAATGAATCTTCCTCAGTGGATAGAGCGCCAGCCTTGGAGTGAGGAGGACCTGAGTTCAAATCCGGCCTCAGACACTTGCCACTTACATTTACTAGCTGTGTGACCTTGGGCAAGTCACTTTACCCTGATTGCCTCACCAAAAAGCAGAAAAAAAAAAATGAGTCTTCCTGACTCCAAGACCAGTCCTTTGTCCTCTACACCACCCAGCTGTTGTCCCAGATTGTGTCAGGTTGTATTATCTAATCCATTGTCTTCCTTGGATACACGAGGAAACTAAGAAAGAGAGGGGAAATCACTTGCTCAAAATCACAAAGCAAATAAATGTGCGTGTGACAGACCCGGGTCCCAGGTTTCCTAACTTTCAGTCTAAGGCTCCCTCTGCATGTTGTTGTTCAGTCATTTCAGTCATGTCCAATTCTTCATGACCCCTCTACTACAGCTCACTAGTTCCCAAGAGAAAGAGTGCTAGATTTAGAATCAGGATTTGATTTTAAATCCTCTCTGTGCCATTTCCTAGCTGTCTAACCTTGAGCACTGTTCACTTCATCTCTCTGGGCCTCAGTTTCCTCAGTTAACCTAGAACCTAACTGCTTCCTCCCCTGCCCCCTCAATCCTCAGTAAAATGGGTGTTAGACTATATCAGCAGTCTTAGAATTTGTTTTTTTAGTATTTTGATAACAATTTCAATATATAGGCTCCCTAGTAATGCTATGTAGTTTATTATACACATTTAAAAATATTATTC
Organism: Vombatus ursinus; assembly: GCF_900497805.2. Taxonomy (NCBI): domain Eukaryota; kingdom Metazoa; phylum Chordata; class Mammalia; order Diprotodontia; family Vombatidae; genus Vombatus; species Vombatus ursinus. The sequence goes on from NW_020954563.1 coordinate 10,562,321, forward strand.
TTGGAAAAAAAATATTATTCTGAGAAGGGGTCCACAGTCTTCACCAATCTGCCTAATGGGGTCTGTGACATAAAAAAATCCTGGACTAGTTGTTCTTTGAGCTGTATTGTCTATAAGCCTATGATCCTAAGTGATTCATGGGGCAGGGGGAAGAGGAAAAAAAGAGTTCTTTAGAGATTTTATTAGGCAGAGTGATGTCTAGGAAAAGAAAAAGAGATTGCCCCTGACAGGTATATCCTTTGGGTCTAGAAAAGGCATTCCTTCACAGGACATTTCTTCAAATTCAAAGTCAACCAAACTCATTAAAGGTTTTACTGTGTACAGCACTATTCAGGGGGTGATACAAAGTCTAGCTAAGACAAGATTCCCTATGCTCTGAAGTTTCTAGTTTAGTAGGGAGAAAACACAAACATAAAAGGACAAATCTCTAAAATACAACAGCATGTGTAAGTGCATTATAGAGAGAGAGAGAAAGAAAGAGAGTATGCATTTATTAAGAGCTTACTATGGGCAGCTAGGTGGGGCAGTGGGTAGTGTCAGACCTGTAGTTCAGAAGACTCATTTTTACGAGTTCAAATATGGCCTCAGACTCTTATTAGTTGTGTGACCCTGGGTAAGTCACTTAACCCTATTTGTCTCAGTTCCTCTTCTGTAAAATGAGGTGGAGAAGGAAATAACAAACCACTCCAGTATCTTCACCAAGAAAGAGTCAGACACAACTGAAAAATGACTGAACATGTGCTAGGCATTATGTTAAGCACTGGAGATACACATACAAGCAAAAGGGAAAAAAAAAAAAACCAGACAACTCAGTCCCTGCCCTCAGAAAGAGGTACAAACTGTTACGTGAGTTCATCCTTATTCCCACCATGATGCTTACGGTACCTTATACTTCTACCCTACCTCTATCAAACCTTTAGCGAGGTGAGTTCCTTGAGGTGGACCAATCTGTCTGACCTATAATTGCAAACCAAAGTACTTCAATTGATTTGTGATCTCATCGATGCTAATAGTCCTTCCAGTGATACAGCAACCTGTCATGCCAGCCCATCATCCCACATGGGAGTCTTGTCCATGTCTTTCCATGAATATACTACAAAGAGTCCACCCAACATTCTGGGAGCCTTCCTGGAACTCTCCTGATGTTGAGAGGATACCAGTGGAGCATGTGGATCGTCCGTAAGTTATTTTTAGCTCTTGACACAAGACTAGTCCATCTAACTTTTTATGATATATTTCTTCGATATATAATTAATAATTAACATTTCCATAGCACTTCAAGATCTTGTTTCACTTTCCCAAACACTTATCTTTAGGACCTCCCTACCTGCTTGCTAACTTAGCTGCTAACTGCTGTCCCTTGGACAGCAAGGAGATCAAATCAGTTAATACTTAAAGAAATTAATTCAGGGTATTCACTGGAAGGTCAAATACTGATGCTGAAACTTAAATACTTTGGCCACATTATGAGAAGTTGGGACTCAATGGAAAAGATTCTGATGTTGGGATAGATTGAAGGCAAAAGGAAAAGGGGATAGCAAAGGATGAGATGGAGAGATAGTATCATGGGTATCATGGTAACAAGGAACATGGACTTGGACAGACTTCCAGAGGTAGTGGAGAATAGAAGGGCCTGGTGTGCTATGGTCCACAGGGTGACAAAGAGCTGGACACAACAAATGACTAAACAACAACAAATGTAACCTTTTCCCTGTGTGTGGGGAGGCAGGGTATGCATGCCCCTTGGCCCCAAGGCCCTTTTTTTACCTTCCAGAAACTCTCAAGCAGGAGGAACAAGTGGAGAGGGTGTGCCCAGAGTAAGCAGACAAGTTTCCTCACTGACCCTTTATGCACAATGCAGAATGGAGGGATGTCACAAGGGAGGACCTCCCAGTCAGCCCTGATGCATCACAATTACAGACGAGTGCCCCTAAGGGCTGAGTACCAGGGCAGGTCCCCAAAAGTGGGTCTCACCTCCCTTCAACCTCCACAAAAAGTTTGTATCCAGATGAAATCAAGAGCCATAGATCAAGATATGTGGAATGGGGGAGGGGAATCCTTGACTTTTTTGGTGACCAGGAGAGATCCTAAGTGTTCATGGAAAGTCATTGGTATTTTTTTTTTTTTTTAGCAACAGAGAAGAGCTCTCCCTTCGTTCCTCACTCCTGTTCTCCATTTACAAAATGTCCCAGTTCTGAAAATCTAGGTCCAAAATAATTGTCTTGTTTGTCAGGGTCCTAACCTTAAATCTAGGTCCTAGTTCTCCCTCTTCTTCTGAGTCATTGTGTGACATTGGATAAATCATTTTCCCTTCTCTAGACCTCACTTTCTACCTCTTTCAAATGGAAGTGAGGAGACGATACGGACTATAGATGGCCTCTAAGGTCCCTTTCAGCTTTTACAGCCTTAATTTAATCCTTGTTTCATGATTGATACTGATATTCAATCATTCTGAACATTGTCATATTGTATAGGACCTTGAGGAGTAAAATATTGGGCTAAATGTATACACAGTATCTTGGGAAAGTTCCTCTCTGGGTCTTAATTTTCCCATCTGTATAACTGGCAGGTCTGCCACTAAGGCTTTTCCTCGTGGAATGTGCTACATAAGGAGCTATTTTCACTTCGTTGAAATAAATAACTTTTTTTTCCCCAATTTTTATCTTTTCTGCCAAATAGTTATCAAAGTACTAGAGTTCATAGACTCTTGGGGCCGTTGAATTCCCCATCACCATAACCAGAATGTCTGCAGCAAATGTCTGCAGAAAGTAGGCTAGCAGCATAGAAATAATAAAGGAGGAACATGGAGAGAAATGTGTCAGGAGGTGATGCCTAGAGTATGTTAGAACCCATTAAATCTTTCCTCCCTTTCCTTCACTACCTTATGCTCCCCAGCTTTCTGCAGGAAACTGAGGATGGCACTTAGCCTGTGTCATAGAAGCTGCAGCTAAGGACCAGATCAACCAGGTGTCCTGGTTGTGCAAACCACAAGAATGCAGTCTTTGCTCTTCCTCCACCTTTTTTTTTTTTTCTCACAAAGTCACTGCTTCCTCCTCAGCTGTCACCACTACCAAGCCAGAGTAAGGAGGACAGAAAATTTCTTCAACCTAACTGAGAAAAGAATCTCCTGTGTAAGAGTACCTACTGTGTGCAGGGGTCAGTGTAGGACAAAGAAGAACAAGGCACAGTCTAGTCACTGTCCTCAGAGGCGTATAGTCTAATCAGGTTCCCCACCTAGTACAGTGTAGTACAAAAGAAAACCCACACCCAAATCTAATATGTAGTATAAAGCAGAGGACAGAGCTGCAGGAAAGGCATGGGGATACAACAGGTCACAAGAGAGAAAGGAGGAATTCTGGCTAAACCATCAGGGCAGGGCCACTGGGAAATCATGCCAACTCTATTAAAAGTTAGGATCTTGTTCCCCCTGCCCCCGCCCAGCAACGAGTATAGACTTCCTGATCTTTGCATTCAAGGAGCAAATTCCCTATTCGATAAACTCCAGTTGCTTCCTATTACTTCTAGGATCAAAATGAAATTCCTCATATTTAAAGCTCTTTACAAATACCTTTCCAGCTTTATTACACATTATTTCCCTTCACATATGTGATGGTCACCAGCACAGTTAATGGTCCCTCATACATGCAGAAACTCCATCTTCACATCCATGCCTTTGCATTGACTGTCCCCTTGCCTGGATTGAGTTACCCACTCATCTCTAAGAATCCTTCAAAACTCAGCTCAAGGACCACCTTCTACATGAAGCCTTTCCAGATCCCTGATCCCCTTTTTGGCACTAGTACCTTTCCTTACAAATTACCTTGTATCTAATATCATTTCTATTGTGTATATAGCCGTCTGTGAACCAGAGGTAAATTACCATAGTGGATAGTGACCTAGCCTTGGCATCAGGGAGACCCCTGCTTTGAGGCCTTCCTCCTTTGGCACATCCTGGCTATGTGATGCTGGGCAAGTCACTTGACCTCTTGGTGCCTCCAGGAAACTCTCTTAGACTTATTATTTGCAGAGCAGGTCAAGATCTGCATTGGTAGAGTATAGGAATTCCCCATAGTGTGCTCCTTGAGGGCTTTCACTTTTTTCTTTGAATACTCAGCATTTAATGCAGAAAATGACACACATGGGGGCAGCTAGGTGGCGCAGTGGATAGAGCACCGGCCCTGGATTCAGGAGGACCTGAGTTCAAATCCAGCCTCAGACACATAACACTTACTAGCTGTGTGACCTTGGGCAAGTCACTTAACTCCATTGCCTAGCCCCCCCCCCAAAAAGAAAAAAACGGCACACATGAAACTCTTAATAAATAAATGCTTGGTTATTTAATTAGTTGAAATATGCACAGGAAACTAGAAAGAACACTGAACTTAGATTCAGAAAACCAGGATTTGAATCCTGCCTTTGTCACTGACTAGCAGTGTACACCCAGGCAATTAGTTCACTTTGCCTGTTTGGGCCTTGGTTCAGGGGCTAGACTGGATACCCATTAAGGTCCCCTCCAGCCCTGGCATTCTGTGACCTCATAGGTGTAGTGTGGTTGAAGGATTGGATTGTACGTTATAGAAACAACAAGGCGGGTTGTTCTGAGGACCAGATGAGATCATATTTGTAAAGCACTTAGCACAGTGCCTGGCACAGAGGAGGCACTTAATAAATGCTTGTTCACTTCCTCCTATTGATGAAGTAGTTGTTTAATAAATGTTTGCTTGTTCTAAGACAAAACACCAAACACTTTCTCCTACAACAACTTTATAAGATAGGTGATGCAAGTATCACAATTCCCATTTTACACATGAGGAATCTGAGGCTCAGAGAGACAGTGATTTGTCCAAGGTTGCAAAGGTCAAAGCTGGGAGTCAAATCCACATTTCCTGATTTTTACTTAGTACAGAACTCTTTCCATTATACTACATTCCAATTCAACCTACCTTTCTGGTCTTATCTCATCCTCCAACCACTCACATGACTGATGTTCCAGTAAAACTGGACTTACTGTCCATTCCTGGGGCAGTGAGGGTAAAGGCAGGGGTGTAAGGCAGGTAAATGTAGGTCGGGGTGGGGGAGGTGGTATACATTACATGCTTTTAAGTTTAATCTGCATTATTAAAACTTAAGTCTAGACAATTAACAAGACAATAAATCAAGCTCCATTTGTAGTTTGCCAAGGTATAAAATGCTCACGTTGAAAATTTAACAATCAACACTAGGTATGGTTTGGTTCCAATACTCCTAGGTACAGTGGAAAAAAGCACTGGCTTTCCAGACTGAAAAGCCCTAGCTCAAATCTCACTTCTGTTGTTTACTACATATGGGACTTTGGACAAATCATGTCACTTCCCTGGGCCTCGGTTTCTTCATCTGTAAAATGAGGGGAGTAGACCAAATGACCTCTGAAGTACTTTTAGCTTTAGACATACGGTTGATGTGTTTTTGCTTTCATAAGATCACCAGTTTAGATATGGAAGGAATCTTTGAGGTTATCTGATCCAACCCCTACATTTTACATTTGAGGAAAATGAGGCCTGAATTCAGGTCAGTTAACTTGAATCCAGGTTCTCTGACATCCAGACACACTCTTTCTACTGCACCAGGCTTCGTCCTGGAACAAACATCCCCCACCTCTCTCACCCCATCATATCTTTCCTGCTGTCTCCCTCCATTGAAATTCCTCCTAGCCTTTAAGATCCAACTCAGGCGCCATTTCCTCCATGAAACTTACCCCGACGTCACCCTTTTCCCACCCCCCACAAAGATGAGATGAAAGCAATCTTTTAATATCCTCATATTTCTCAGAGCACTTTGCCTAATCCTCTGCATTTCTATTTCTTACTCTTCCTAGTATCCAAGAAGCACAGATAGAGCTTGAAGGGGCTACAAATGCCATCTAGTCTAGTCCCTTCAGTTGATAAGGAGGAACCTGAGACCCAGGGAAGTTAAGTTCAACTCATTTCCCCCATCAGACTAGACTGTCAGTACATTGAGACCGGAACCTGTGCTATATTTTATTGTATCTCCGGCACACTAAGCACAGTGCCCTGCACGGAGTTTATAATAATAATGATGGTGTTTATTATTTTAATAACTGTTTCCTTAGTGGAATTGAGAGGCAGTGTGGAGTAGTGGATAGAGATCTATCCCTGAAACCAGGAAGAGTCTTGGGTTCAAGGCCTATATCTAACACATACTTGGCTATGTGACCGTGGGCCTCATGCAGCCCACGACACTCAACACTCAAAAGCAACCCAAACCAGATTAAAATGTAATTGAGAAATAGTTAACAAAGTAAATAAAAATACAATAAAACATAGCTAATAGTAATATATGGTTTTCTAAGTCAACATATGGCCACAGGGATCCTTATGTATGGTTTAGTGGCCCCTTAACACCATTGCCCTAGGCAGTTAACTCTCCAAGTCTAATATGTTGTTCAGCCATTCAGTCTTGTCTGACTCTTTTTAAAAAAAATTTTTTTTTTGGCAGTTGGGGTTAAGTGACTTGCCCAGGATTACACAGCTAGTAAGTGTCAAGTCTAAAGTCGGATTTGAACTCAGGTCCTCCTGACTTCAGGGCCAGTGTTCTATCCACTGCGCCACCTAGCTGCCCCTTGTGTCTGACTCTTTGTGACCACATAGACCATTCATTCTTTCTGTAGGGTTTGTTTTTGTTTTTTTTTTCCCCGATGAGGCAATTGGGGTTAAGTGACTTGCCCGGGGTTACACAGCTACAGCTAGTGAGTGTTATATGTCTGAGGCCGGATTTGAACTCAGGACTTCCTGACTCCCAGGCCAGTGCTCTATCCACTTCGCCACCTAGCTGCCCCTATGGGCTTTTCTGGACAAAGATACCAAAGTGGTTTGTCATTTCCATCTCCAGTGGATTAGGGCAAACAGAGGTTAAGTGACTTGCCCAGGGTCACACAGGTAGTACGTGTGTGAGGCCAGATTTGAACTCATGAAGATGAGTCTTCCTGACTCCAGGCCCAGTGCTCTATCTACTGAGCCATCTAGCTGCAAAGTCTAATATAGTCAACTAATATAATAGAAATCTAATGTAAGTTAATTATGGTTATATAGAGGCTATTGACCTGTATTGGTAGAAACAGTTTCTTAATGAAATCACAGTATCAGTACCTATCTTTATTAACTGAACTGAATTAAGTTGTCTCTGTCTGGAAGTTAGGTCATAATCTTTTTTTTTCCTCAGTTTTGTGAGTGATTTAATGGCACAAAATGTTTATAACTACAGCTTATACACATATTGTAAATTGTATGTAATGTTACAAAGTGCTAAGAACTAAATCGATGAAGAATGCAGAATGAGTTTGTCGGAGGTAATCCCAATTGTTTCATCAAATGGTTCAATTTGTTGAAAGAATCTGAATCTTCAATTTACAGTCAGCGCTTTGCTACAGCAAGCTAACTTGCTCCATTTTGCACTGTGTGAGTCTCTGCATTTTTGCTCTTGATCCTATTTACAAAGAGTTTAAACCATTTTTTTTCATGAAACATAAGAAAAGTGATGCCTGCATTTATTTCCAAAACTGTAAACAGGTATAAAGCTTTTAAAACAACATTTGTATTTACAAAATTTCAACTGTTAATAATTGAAATCCTTTTCAGATTACACATTGATCTGTTTTTGTTCATTCAAAGTTTAGGGAACCAAGATTTCCACCCCAAACCTCTAGCAGGGTTATCAATAAATACTGCCTTGTATCATCTTACAATAACAAGCTCTAGCCATTTTTGTTTTAGTAAGATTCCAAGAACAGTTAAGTCATAATCTTGATGATGATGATAATGATAATACTGCTGCTGCTGATGACGATGATGATCTAGTCTTCCTAAACTACCAGAGGACAAATGCCCATACAACAAATATAAATCTCAAAAATATCCTAGCAAATACAACAGTTAAGCTATACTAGGACCAGACCATCATCATGGACAACTATTGCCCATGATTGCCTAGACATAACACTGACCCACAAAAATTTAGGAACAATTTTAAAAATAAATGTTGCCATACTGAATACTCACAGCCTCTAAACAACATCTAATAAAAAGCTCTCAAAATATGGAGACCCAGCACCGGCCCTGAAGTCAGGAGGACCTGAGTTCAAATCTGGCCTCAGACCAAACACTTGACACTTACTAGCTGTGTGACCTTGGGCAAGTCACTTAACCCTGATTGCCTCACTAAAAAAAAAAAAATATGGAGACCCAGCTGAAGAAATCAAAACCACAGGGAAACAGGAGGAAGCTCCTAAATAATCATCCCTGTCACCCTTTGCACTCCTAGAACTGTCCCAAAGATGCTTTCGGCAAGATGACAAGCTGTACCCCAATACTTTTACACAATTACAAAAGCTATCCACCCACAAAGAAGCCTACTGAACACTGGGATCCTAGACATAGAGGCTGGCAGTGACCTCAGAAGACATCTAGCTCCACCTTCCTCATTTTACAGAGGAGGAGCCCAGGGCCCAGCAAGGTTAAATGTCTAAGGTTACCCAAGCAGTAGCCCTCGAAGTGGGGTGTATACCCATGTCCTCTTTCTCCAGAGTCAGTGCTCTTTTCATTCTACCCCACTGCCTCTTGACATAAAAGAGTAAAGAATATGATAGCAGGATAGCAACTTGTCTAAGAACCATTTGAATCTGGGCTTCATTGAATATAAAGATGAGAAGAATGAAATAGAAATAATATTAATAAGTGAAATTTTATGTAGCACAGTTAAGGTTTACAAAACATTTCCCCCACAAAAACTCTTTGAGGCAGGTATTGCAAACATTATTATCCCCATTTTATAGGTGAAGAAGCTGAGGCAAAGTTGTCCATAGCCAGTAAATGTCACAGCCAACAGTAACTTCAGTTAGGCCACAATCTTCCTCCTCCCCTCTGCTCTGACTTCTTCCTACCTTCTTTAGGGCTTCAAAAGGTCTACTGAGCAGGGACTACCAAAGATTAAACAGGCAGGTGCCCTGTACCTTTCCTGTGGCACCACCAAGCTGCTCTGTTCTGTCTCTGATGCAGCTGGCTGGTACCATTGAAAATGTACTTATTGTTCCCCGGGGAGCCCCACTGGCTTCATTTCCAGCTGCTAGGACTTCCTGGGTAAAGGACTCAATGGGTCTGGTTGTCCAGCCTTTCCCTCCCACCCAGAGCCACCCAGCGTCCTGCTTTGTTCCACAGCAAGACAAAGATGCTTGTCCCACTGGGGAGGGCATTTGTGTGACATAGCTCCCTGGTCTGTCTCCCTTCTGTAGCCAGAGTTCCTTCTGAAGCAGGGAGAGAATCATAGTCAGATCACAGAAGCCAGGACTAGAAAGAACCAGAGGTAATGTACTGTAATTGAAAGAGCAATCAATTCGGAGTAAGGGACTTGGGTTCAAATCTCAGCTATGCCTCTTGCATATCTGTGACTTTAGGCAAGTCATTCTTAAATCCAAGCTTCAGTTTTCCTCTTCTGTAAAATGAAGAGGTTGGGCTGTATATGCCCCATGAGCTCTTCCAGATCTAAATCTTATGGCCTCAGAGATCATCTATTCCAATCACTCGCCTAAGGCACAAGAAGTAGTAGCAGGGAGCTCACCAGCCAAACCTAATAAGGCATCCTGTTCCATTGTTGTACAACTCCAGTTATTCAAAAGCTTTCTTATATTGAACTGAAATCTGCCTCCCTGTAATTTTCCTTCAATGGCCCTAGCTCCTCCCACAGAAGATAAACAATAAATCTAATCTCTCTGCCACATGACAGCTCTCCAAATACCGAAAGACAACAATCATATCCTTTGCCCTCAAGTCTTTTCTACAGACTAAAATATACCTAATTCCTTCATAAAGGAACTCATAAGATAAGAATGAGGTGGCACTTCAAAGTTTGGATTCAGTCAAAGGGCTGCACTTGAGGACCTAGAGGGCCACATGTGGCCTGATCCCACAGGTTCCCCACCCCTGGAGACTCTACCACAATAGAGAGAGCACTGGATTTGGAATCATAAGACCAGTATGCATATTCCAGATTTGCTATTTATTACCTGTGTGACTGATGTTGGGCAAGTCACTTCACATTCTGGGGCCTCAATTTCCTCATCGATAAATAATGAAGGAGTTGGACCCTCCCAAGATCTTTCCCAGCTTCAAATCTATGATCCATGACCTCTGAGGTCCCAAGATCTTTTCCAGCTTTAAATCTATGATGCCATGAGCCTATAAACCTATGAGTTCATGTCTTGGCTCTAACATTTACTATCCAAGAGACTTTGGGAAAGTTACTTCCTCTCTGAATCTCAATTTCCTGATTTGTAAATTGTGGATAATAACTCATGTACTATTGGCTTCATGGGATTGTTACGAAGAAAGTGCTTTGTAAACCTGAAAGCATCATAGAAATGGGAGTTATGATATTTATGATGATGATAATGATGCAGTATACTCAGGCACACATGCATTCATGCAATATACAAACTGCTGTATATTTTTTGGGGGGAAGCAATAGGAGGTTAAGTGACTTGTCCAGTGTCACACAGCCAGTTAAGTGTCTGAGGCCAGATTTGAACTCAGGTCTTCCTGAGTCCAGGGCCAGTGCTTTATCTACTGCATCATGTAGACTGCCCATGTACATATTTTCTAATTTTTGGAAATTACTAAGCAGCTGATGATGGCAATGATGCAGCTCTTTGCAGCACCAAGGAATCTGGTTGATCTTTATCTGAATATGTTATTGAGTACCGCTTAATATGCCAGGGATATTCAACAATACAGGCGCTCAGGCTTTACCGAGGCTAGAGTGTTTTAAAGCACCTGAAAAGGGAAAGATTTGACTTTGTTTCCTTATTTCCCCTTTTCTTACCATTTTTCCTTACCTTCTTCAGTGAGGCCTTCTTCACTGAACACCCAGAGCTGTCCTATCACCCTAAGATGGTCCTGCTGGGGTAGAAAGTGATTTGAGAATTAGCATAATGAAACAGAAAGACAGAAAGTCTAGGTCTGCCACAAATTCAGCATCTGACTTTGAATTAATTCCTTCTCCACTATGACCTCAACCTCCTGTTCTGTAAGATGAGGGTAATGATATTAATATACCCCAGTGGCTCCCAATTGCCCCTCAAATAAAATATAAACCCTGTTTTTAGTTTTTAGTTCCTTTCACAACCGGACCCCAATCTATTTTTCTAGTCTCATTATATATTACTCTCCTTCCCAAACTCTTCAAATGGACATCTCTCTGGACCTCACACCTGACACTCCATCTTATGAAGTCTCTGCCTTGGGGCTGGCTGGCTGTCCCTGGGTGTCTGGAATGTGCTTCTCCTCACCACTTGCTTTTAAGAGGCAAATCAAGCACTAACTTTTACCTGAAGCTTTTCATGATCCCCCTCAAATTGCTAGTGCCCTCAGTCCCCAAGTGTTTTGTATTTAACTCCCTGATATTGATTTGTATTTATTCCCTTATATGTATTCTCTACATACCTATATATGTACTAGTTATCTTCCTCATTAGAATGTAAGTTCTTTGAGAATAGGGATTGTTGTTATTGTTGCTGTTGTTTTTAAATCTGTATTCTTAGTGCCTAGCACAGTACATAGTAAGCATACTCCTGGTATATAGTGAGCACTTAATAAATACTTGTTGATTGACTGATGAGGCAGTGGTTCAGATATTTTCTAAGCTCCTGTCCAGCTTTAAATTCTTGTGATGACAAGGCCTCTTTTTCTACATGCCTTCTTCACTCTGTTGCTCCCTTATCAATGAGATGAGGAAGCGAGGAGTGGCCAGAACCATGTTTGTTTCTTGAGCAACAGTTAGTCACCTAATGAATTACCCAATCATTCTCAAGCTAAGTGGTTTTAGAAGACAGTCTGTCAGTTGGTCACTTAAGTTGCTACCTTAACAGCCAAGAAAACTCCCATGGGATAGATTTGATGTTAGCATAACTTGTAGTTTGAAAGCTTTTTAAAAATTTAGATTTTATTAAGTTTGATAAACAAGCAGCCCCCTCCCTCCCCCTGGCCTTCTCCCCAACCCCACCCCAGACAATATGACATTGGTTCAAAAGGAAACCATCCATCTCTTTCTTTTCTTCCCTCTGTCTTGGGACTGTTCTACATTCAATCTCATAGATGCTCTGTAGTGCCATCCACAGCCTTGAACAATGAAGGTTCACATACAGAACAGTCTCCAAGTCCTGGTGAGATTCTTCGTCATCTTTGAACAACATTTATTATACAGTGTTCCAAGAAGGTGTCCTGTGCTATTTGATGGAGACAGACCAGGCCTGGGAGCCAGAAAAGGTTCTAATCCCAAGCCTTCCACCAATGTGCTGTGTGACCTAGGAAGCAAGTCCATTCCCTTCATTGAGTCTCAGCTTCCTCATCTGTAAAGTGAAAATGCTGGCATTCTGAAAAACAATTTGGAATCATGTAAAGAGAATGATTCAAATGTCTGTACCTTTCTACCCCAAGATTCCATTGCTAGGTGAATAAATGCCCCCAAGTAGGTCAATGTTAAAAAGAAAGGCCCCATATAAACAAAACATTTATAGCAACACTTTTTGTGGTAGCAAAGAATTGCTTCATTGGGGGATAGCTAAACATATATATTCTAAGAAATGACCCATATGATGAATACAGAGAAGCACAGGAAGACTTATTGAATAGATGAAAAATGAAGTCAGCAGAACCAAGAAAACAATATACACAATGACCACAACAATGTAAATAGAACAACAACAAAGTATTCAAACTGAAAGTGTGAATTTGAAATGACCAATTTTGACTTCAAAGAAAAGATATGTGAAGGTACCATCCCCTGCTTATTTTTTTTTTTTTTTTTTGCGGAAGTAGGGAACCATGGGTATGGAATACTGCGTATGATTTCGATATGATGGTTAGTTTTGTTCCTTCCTCTCTTTTTTTAAATTCTTTATTATAAGGGATGGCTTCCTGGGAAAGAGTTGCATAAGAGATATGGTGAGAAATGTAGTAGATGATGTAAAAATGAAAGATAATCAATAAAAATATTTTTTAATGAAATGGTTGTACAAAATAGGCTCTGGGGTTCTAGGAAGGCTTTATGGAAGATGGGGCATCAAGTTGGGACAGATGGGGAGTTTATTAATAAACTGTAATAAGTTTATTACAGTTATGGTCTCAGAATGTTGAACTGTAAGTCTTTTGAGAGATTGGAATGGGCAGGGGAATCATTCCAGCCCACGGAGTTCCTCTGCCTTGTCACTGGACAGTTTTTCAGGGAAAGGATTATGTTCCTTACAAACCTTCTACCTGTGAGACAATCTATTTCACAAGTGGTTGCAGGGGTGTACTGGAGCCAGCTAAACCAGTCTGAGGGAAAACTGATTGTTAAATTTTCAGTGTGAGCATTTACATCATCAGAAATCAGCCAATGCTATAAATCAGGACTTGATTTATCATTTTGTTGGGTGTCTAGACTTAAAAAAGTGATGGAGAAAATGTTAATAATGCTGATTAAACTGGAGTGTTCTGAATACATGTCCACCATCCCCCCCTACACTTGCCCCGACACACACCTATTGCCAGTTGTTAAACAATTTACCAGAACATCCCTGCATGTGGGGGAAACCAAGGCATTGATCAGTAGTGTTTCTAGAGATTTTGGTAGTTGGCAACCTACTTGTCTATATCCCCGTCTGCTGGAGACCAAGCTAAAGTGGTGTGAACACTGCCCAAAGTTGACTCCAGCCAGGAGACTCAAGCCCAGCCCTACCCAAGGGCATCTAACTTGATTTTTAGGAAGAGAACTCAGAGTGTTACCAGTTTGATGATGGAGAAACATTCACCTTAATGTTAAAGTGACCATTACAGACTCAACACAGATATAAATAAATTCTGCCAAATAAATTCATTTCAGCTCAATTCAATTCGATTCAGCAAATATTTTCTGAGTACTGCACTTAGTGTTGGGTCTCTCGGGATTAGGGAAAGCTGGGACAGAAATAAATAATACAAAATCCCTGTCTACTTTGAGCTGAGAGTCTAGCTGAGAAGCGGAATAGCATAGTGGATAAAGTGTATAGACTTTGGATCAGAAGGACCTAGTTTATATCCTTCCTCTGACACCAATTAACTGCTACCTTAGGCAAAGTGCTTAATTGCTGTGAACTTTTTTCCTTCCTCCTCAGTAAAACAAAGAAAAGAACACCTCTAGATTAATTACCCTTAGGGTTGTGGTGAGGATCAAATGAGATAATATATGTAAAGCACTTTATAATCTTTTAAATACCATGAAAATATCAGTTTTGAAAAAAGGGGTTAAAGGGGAGATGGGGAAAACTAGAATACACAGTAAAATTCGAATAGTGCTCTAAGAGATTTTACAAAATGTGATTGAAGGAGGAAGAAATGACTTCTAGCTAGAGATGACCAGGGAAGGCTTTATGGAAGATGGGGCATCAAGTTGGGACAGATGGGGAGGATTGCTGCAGGTGGAGATGAAGTAGTGAGGGAGGCCTTCAGTTTGAGACAGTAGTTTAAAAGCCTCTAAGCATTCCTGCCCCACCCATGGTGGGGGGGTGGAGCAGTCACGGTGGGAGTTATGAAATGAGGGTTCTTTCCTTTTGCACAGGTCTCATTACTGAAAATAGAGCTCATTTCTTAGCGTGTTTTGCTTCCAGGGCCTGTTCCCTTCTGTGAGAGATGGTCTCTCAGAAGTGAAGCCTCCTCAAAGGGTTAATAGTTCTTGTTAATAGTTCTCACAAAGGGCAGCAATTAGGAGATCACTGGTCATTTGGAGAGAGATAAGGTCAGAAGCCAGATAGTAAGAGAGTGGGAGGAGAGAAACTGGAGGCACCTGTTGTAGATGGCCTTCTAATTGTATTGTTGAAACACTCCCTTCTGACCTTGTCAAAACCCCGCACTCAGACCCTGTTTTTAAGCCCATAGCAGAAAGAATAGTATATATCCTACCCCCAACCCAAACTGCAAGACTTTTCACCTTTTCTTGTCTCCGGGCAAACTTGTGTAACCACCTTTGTTCTCCGTTGCTGGCGAAGATTTTCGTGAATAGATCGTGCCCCTTGAAGCCCAGCCAGTGGGATAATGAGAAAGGGGTTAGGTAGGAGAAACTTGAGTTAGGGTATAAATAAGCCTTGCTTTCTGTATGTACTCGTGCTCCCTGGCCTGTGCCATTAGGGCGAGGAGAGGCAGTACCCTTTCTCATGAGAAAGCAATAAACTCCTTTCTGCTTTCAAGGTATCTAAGTCTTTGTCTTGATTTTGAGTAGTGGTCTCTGTCCCACACACTTCTTCGCTGACACCAGATTACAGAGTAGTGCTGTCAAACTCAAAAGGAAACTGATCCTTGCAGGCCACACATTGACCTTAGAAAACCACAAATTCACAATATTTATGTTGTACTGTATTTTTATTTATTCTGTTAAGCATTTCCCAGTTACACTGTAATCTGATTGATCCACATGAAAGAGCAGCAAGTTTGGCACCTTTGCCCTAGAATACAGCAGGGATTCACTTCCCATTCCTATCTGAATTCAGGCATTTTTTACAATGTGGACCTATTTTACAGATGAAAAAGTGAGTTCCAAGACAGTGATAACTCATAAAGGGTCAGGGACAGAGGTAGTGATGAAACAGCTTTAGAGGAGTTTATTTCAGCCCTAGGCAATTGTCTGCTGGCTCATCAAACAGATGTAAAATTCCAATATGTGAAGTATTGAATTAAAGGCCTTGAGTGAATATTAATCTATTCACAGTCTCTATAGTGTAATTTAGAGGCTGCTCAGGTGAGTTAAAATTAGATCAGAAATTTAGGACATGAACAAATTTTGGCTCCTTTGTTCTTTGCATGATCTCAGGTGGTCATGAGCTCAACTTGAGTTCAAATCAAGGCCATCTTCTTGGTACTGGCAGGGAACTTAGAGACAGAACTCCTTGAGAAGACCCATGCCTAGATCAGGGGTGGAAAACCTACTGCCTCAAGGCCCCCTGTGGCCCTCTAGGTCCTCAAGTGTGGCCTTTGACTGAATCCAAAGATGTGGTCTCGAGGCTGCAGGTTCCCCACCCCTGGCCTAGATTAACAGGTCATTAGTTTGTATATTTACATAGTTTCAATTGCTTCTTACACTCTTTTGCTTGTGTCACCTCTAAAACTCCCAGTAAATGGGGGTAAATTACAATCCTATGCCTCTTCTACTTCTCAACAAAATACAAAATTTACAAAGTCCCAAAGCCTAGCCCCCTAGAAGTAGAGATAACAAGTAACACCTTGCTTCCACAGTGATTATCACCCAGGAACCTCCTAACAGGGAGGGAGCGTCTCTAACACACGTCAGAGATAGGACTTTTCTTGTACAAAAGCTGGATATCACATCTGGAACAGCTTTTTAAACTGCCCCAATATATATGCTGACCTAGAGGACTATAGAACCCACCCCATCTCCAGCCCTCTTACCGTCTCAGTTACCTGTAATTCCAGATAGACACCCCCATGACCTGGGTCTCTGAAAGATGATGATAAGAGAGGGGAAAGTTAGCATTGACTGGCCGATGGTCCATGAACATCCTGCCTCTCCCACCTCTTCAGAACAGATTCTTAGGCTAAAGCTGTCTACGTTTTCTCAGCTCTGTTCTTAGCATGGAAAATTGGGTATCCAGGTGTCCCTGAAGCCTGAGGATTCAATTGTTATTGTTATTAGTAATGTCAATAATAATAGTCCACGGTTATATAGAGTTAAATTGAAGCTAGAATCCATCCCAGCCAAAAACTTCTTACTCAGGGAGAGAAGAAGCTTCGCATGAGTGCCCCCATGTGTGCATCTGTGATGACTGCAGAAAACACCATCTGGCACTGTCAGGATGTCCTGGAAAGAGAGTATTGAACTGGGTGGATAGGAGACTTCCTAGATCTGATATACTGAAATTCTAAGAACTCTCTTAGTTCAGTCCTGGACTTTACCACTGATCCTATGCGACTTTGGGCAAATTTCTTTCCCTTTCTGGACCTCATTGTCCCAATCTGTTGAAAAGATCAAATACTGATTATTTTATATTTGATTCCATTCTGTAATTGATTCTATTCTGCAACTTCCTGAGCCATGTTTCTTTGTCTCTGAGTTAAGTTCAGAAGTTCATGAGTCCAGAAGTTCAGTTTTCCTCTCTGACTTAAGTTTAAAGGTTGTTTCCCTATACATCACTTTAATTGAAAGAAAACTGTTATCTCTGTGCCACTAGATACCCTTGCACAATTAGAAGAAATCTGTTCTCCCTGAAGAGTGCAGGTGGATGCACCTGGGAGTCTGGTCTGTTATCTCTGAAACACTGGATATACTTCAAGAAAGTCTGGTCTGTTCTCGCTGTGATGCTAACTAGCCATGCAGGTGGATACCACCAGTGAGCTTTCCATAGCAAAAAGATGGAAGGAGGGGCTGTTGCTAGCCCTGCATCCAGACTTCCATCTAATCATATTGTTTTCTATCCTTTATGACACTTCAGATTTTGTAACCAATCATATTGTTTTCCATCTATGATATTTCTGGTTCTTTGTTCTTTTATACTTCCCAAAACTACATAAAGGCTAATAAGCCTCATCTCATGGTCTTTTGGCTCACGGAGGAGCTGGAAAGACCCCTAGCCTTCCCAATAAAATGAATGTGCTCAGAACTTTGTACCTCAGTTTACTTTCATTTCAGTCGTGACGCTGTAAAAAGAGCAGGTTGAACTAGAAGAGCTCAAATGCCCGTATGACTTTGGACATTTCACTTTACCATTCTGGGCCTCAATTTCCACATCTATGTGCAAAGAGGAAGGGTTGGTTCTTCCCCTCACCCCTCAAGTTGATGTCATAGAAAACAAAGAGTAGTTAAGAGAGTTAATAAGATGTTAAAAGTTCTAACATATTAACACCCAATGACCCTTTAGTAAGAAATTGTTGGCTGAGATGAGAGGAGTCTAGCTTCAATTTAACTTTATATAGCCGTGGGTTCTGAAATGCGGACACCTGAGTGTCCACTGAATTAAAAGGAGCAATGTGATTTTCTAGGCTGAAAATGGTCAATGTCTAAGCCCTGGAATGAGTTCCTGAGGGCACCCCTGAGGAGGGAAAGAGAGGAGATTTCTTTCTTGCCCACTATTTTTCATGGTGTTTAGCAGCAGACCTGCTTAGCCAAAAGGAGAGACCCCATCCAGAAGCTGGAGAATCAGCCACATAAGCATAATTGAGGGATTAGAGACACACTCCAAACAGATATGAATAAAGAGAGGCAATAACTCAAGGGAAAAAGCAGCTTCAAGGATTGGGACCTTTAGCAGCAGAAGAGAGAGCTGGCTATGGACTCAACAGAGTCCCTAGCAATTGAGAATTGCACTGTAGAGAAGAGCAGACCCTCGGAGCCCACTTGAGTAAGCTGACCAGTAGAAACTCTGTCCTCAGGAAAGAGCTTTCTAAGGACCCAAGTGGGAAAGAAGGTCTTCCAGGCCCTACAGTATCATAGCAGTGAGCAGCTTTGACCATCTATGTTTCCTATATGTGTACCTTACTACCCTTGTATTCTGTTTCTGCTCGCTATTTCCATAAATGTTATGTGCATTAGTGGGAGAGTGAACTCAAGGTTTATCAGGGAGAATATTTTATGTTGCTATTGTAACTACAGTATTTTAGTAAATGCCTTTGCTAAAACCTAGTTGGGTCCTTTGACTGCTAATAGGAAACACACTGGTAAGAGCTTTTGAGTTACATTATTAGGAGTGCAGGCCTACAGCATTAGCCCTAGAATCCAGGATAGATGCTGCCCTCTGAGGACCCTTCTGTACTTTGTGAGTACAAAAGCAAGTGTAGGGAGTATACCAGAAAGGGATATTACATGTAAAACAAGGTTAGAAACTAGAAGACCTTTAAGATTCCTTACAGCCCTGAATCTATAATCCTATGGCACCTCCCAGCTTTGAGATTCAGATTCTATGAATCTCTCCTGGTGCTTCCACATTTTCATCCCCACCTCCCAACCACTGCCTCTAGGTCTTTGATTGTTCTAGGAATGGGGAGGAACTGGGCTGGACTACAAATCAGAACCTGGAGCTGCTTCTTCCCCAGTGATTCCCTAAAGGCAAAACTCTTAAGAGTGGCTAGTGTGTCTCTAGAACCACTAGGCCCTTTCCACTTTAGGCTCTCAGAATTTTCTACTCATTCCCTAACCTTATTTCTACCTTATTGTGAACATGTGGTATTCCCCTTCTCAGGGATTTACCAGATTGGCCCCAAACCTAGGACTGAAGTAGCCTAGTTCAGTGGAAAGAGCCCTGGACTTCAGAGTCAAGAACTGGCTCCAACATTTACTAGTTGTGTAACCTTAGACAAACAAATGGTGTCAACCTCTCCAAACCTTGGCTTCCTGATCTATAAAACAGGAATGAGAGGCAGCTTGGTGTGATGGATGGATGTAGAGATGGTTTTGGAACTAGGCAGATCTAGGTTCAAGTCCTTTGTTTAACACATACTTGGTAAAATGATGAGGATGGATCTAGACCCCAGAAAGGAAAAACCCTGGACTTTCCCACATGGCTAAATCTCTGGTGTTAGCCTGAGGCCACAATCCCATCAACTGGCCTTTCATTGTGGCTACACCCAATCTCCCCTCCATTGTTTTAACTCCCTATGGCCCCTGGCCATTTCCCTCACTTAATCCTAGCTAGGCTCCATTGTCCAGGTCCCAGGAGTTCTGTTTACCCCAGTTTACTGGCCACTCCCATCCAGATCTCCTTAGACTCTTCCTCCCGTCACCCCAAACTACTTGGCCATTCCTAGATCCCTCCTACAGGCTTTCTGTATATAAGGTCCATCTTGTCTCCATTAAGATGCTGGGATTCTTATAATCTAGCCAATAGTTTACTAATGTTCAGACTCCTTAAGAGTCTGCCCAAAATAATGGATGTTCTAATAAACCCTGTCTTTGGCTGAAAGAAGGCTTGGGTCGAATTCTTTTGGGCAGGACCTGCGTGTTGTGATATTAAGGTCCCAGGACCCCTGAACCCCTGAACTGCATCACCTCCCCTGATCCCCCAAAATTACTTGAGAGTATAGAAGATCCACCCTGGCCCCCGTTTAAATGCTGAGATTTTCTCATGCTCGCTGGTCCTTATGGGCGTCACTAATTTTCAAATTCCTTAAGAGTCTGGACTGTATGGTTTATCTCTAATAAACTTTTTTTCTGGCTGAAAGAAGATTTGGGTTGAATTCTTTCAGGCAGGGTCCACATGTCATGAGTTTGGGGTTCCAGTACCCCTAAACCTCTAGACCTCATCAGCACCAGTAGAGGGACTTTCAACACTGGGAATTCTGATGAAATCAAAGATCTGGACCAAAAAGAATAATGAAGCTAATAATAGTTATACTATCTACCTATTGTGAGGAAAAGATTTTCAAAACTCTAAATGATCATGGAAATGTGATCAAGGCAGTATTAAGCTGTGACTAGAGCCACTGAACTTAAGAGTCAAGAAGAACTCAGGAACCTGGGTTCAAATTCCATCACAGATATTTACAAGCTAGATGACCCTGGGCAAGTCACTTAATCTCTATGCCTCAATCTCCTCATCTGTAAAATGAGGGGATTGGACACAATGATCTCATCCTTCTTGACTTCTCTACAGCATTTGACACTATTCACCACTTACTCCTCTTGAATAATTTCTCCTCTCAGGGTTCTTATACCATTTCTCTCTCTTGGATCTCCTCTGACCTGGCTCACTGATAGTCTTCTTTGCTGGATCATCATTCATATCCTGACCCCTAACTGTTGGTGTCCCACAAAGATCTATTCTGAGTGCGCTCTCTCTCTGTCTCTCTCTCTGTGTCTCTCTCCTTCTTTCTCCTCTCTCTTTCCTCTTCCTTTTCTCTCTCACTTTCTCTGTCTCTCTCTCTCTGACCTCATCAGTTCTCATGCAGTTGTATCCAGCCTCAGTTTCTCTCCTGAGCTCTATTATCACATCCACAACTTATTGGATATTTTGAACTGACTTCCTTGTAGGCATCTTAAACACAATATATCTAAACTCTTTATCCTTTTCCAAAAACCCCTTTCTGTCAAGTGTGACATCCTTTCAGTCAGCCAGGTTCAAAATCATAATGTTATCACCAGCTCTTCACTATTTCTGACACCGCATATCCAATTAGTTACCAAGTCTCATAGAGTCTACCTTCACAATCTCTTGCATTTGTCCACTTCTTTTCACTCACATGGTCACCGTGATAATTCAGGACCTTATTGCTGCTTCCGTGGACTATTGCAATAGTTTTCTAATTGGTCTTCCTCTGCCTCAAGCCTCTCCCCTCTCTAAAACATCAGCCAAGTTTATATTCCTAAGGAACACATCTTACCAGGTCACTCTCCTGCTAAAGTTCAAATTCCTCATCTTGGAATTAAAAACCCTTCACAGTGTGACTCTCCAGCTTACCCTTTCCAATATTTAATACATGATTCCCCTTTATTCACTCTATGGTCCAATCAAAATGGTCTACACGCTGCAACTTGTACATGACATTCTATCTTCTACTTATGTGACATTGCATACACTGTCCACAATGGTTGGAATATACCTCCTCTACATTTTCAACTCTCAGAATTTTTAGCTTGCTTTTGTAGTAAAGGGCCTCATGTATGGCAAGAAGGCTGTTCCCCCACCTATAGTATGGGAGTGTCATATGACTCAAAATGAGGCAGAATAGACTCTAGCCTCTTGTCCCCCCACCCTTTTCCAAGGAAGACTTTAATTCTTGCCAGGAGGGGAAGTGGGAAGATGGGGCAGGAGGCCATTCTGTTCTCTTCAGGGAGAAGGGGTACCAGAGAAGAATTTTATCTGTCTGCTCTCTTAAAATATTATTAGTCTATGGGAGTATGATCAGGTTCAACCTAATTTCTCATAGCTGTGTCATTATTAGCAAATAGTAAAGAGTCCCATTTATCCAAACAATAGAAAAACAGAAATCAGAGAAGTTATACATAGGAGAATATATACCTGATGATATGGAGCGAAGGAACTTTCCCATTGGGAGTGAGATAACTCAGCTCAACCAAGAGAGGGTGTCCTGGATCCCACCCAAGGGGACATTGCCGGAAGTCTCTAGTGTAGCAAGCTGGGGATGGAATCATGATGGAGGCTGCCAGTTCCTCTTATGTGTTGAGAGTCTTTTCCTTCAGCAATCTGAAGTGGGATTGGCCTCTTCCATCCTCTCTCTCAAAGCTGGAAGTGTTCAGAGTGACTCAACACTTGAAAAGTGTCAAAGAACTAAAGCTCTTTCACTCTCACTAACTCTGCCCCTCCCTACATGCAGGGCAAAACACTCATCTCTACCAATAAGGAGAAAATCCAATATCTGTGGGCTTTGGGATGGGGTTAAGATCACATCACATATCCTTCATAAAACTTTCCCTGATCCCTATTGCTAATATTTCCTGCCAAAATTGCCTTGTATTTAATTTATATATCTTTTTATTTTATATATATATTTGTGTTTTTCATATTATTTCTTTCAATAGAACATGAGCTTCTGGAGGACACTAGTTTATTTTTTATTATGATATGAATTCAAAATGATTTTTGATGGTTGGATATAAAACATAGAAATTTCTAGTACATGGGGTGGCTAAGTCAAAATATAGTATCATGAATCCAAGTTTGAGTAGACTCAGAGTAATAGAAAAACAGTTTTTGGGGGGGATTTACATTATTTTTTTCAACAATAACAATAGTAACTCATCATATAGGTCATAGATTTAGAGTACTTCCAATGCACTCATTCTATAGAGGAGGAAACTGAGGTTCAGAGAAGGAAAATGACTTGGCCAAAATCACATATATAAAAAGTAGTGGAGTCTAAATTTGAATACAGTGACTCCAAATACAGTGCTCTTTCTATTTTCACACACCTCCTCTTATGCTCCCCTACACATACCTTCTGCTCTAGCTGGGCTGATCTCTTATTCCCCCCCTTCCCAACCCCAAATGTTACATTTTTCTTTTTAATAACAACATATGGGGGGGTTGGTAACCCCTTGACTGGGGAGGTAAAATGTATGTAAGAAATACATCTCCCCAGGGTCCTCCATGTGGAAAAATTACATCAGCCAAGCAAGCCTATGAGGTTTGCCCATGCACCAGATTCCTTTTAACATACCATGTTATCACTTTTTTTTTCCTGAATTAGCATTTTCCTCCAGCTTCATTCATTTATTATTTTATTTTTCCCCAATTACATGTAAAAACAATTTTCAACATTCATTTTTAAAAATTTGAGTTCCAAATTCTTTCCTTCCCTCCTTATTCCCCTTATTGAGAAGGCAAGCAATTTGATATAGGTTATGCATGTGTAGTCATGCAAAACATATTTCCATATTAGTCATATTGTAAAAGAAAACAG
The DNA here is from genome assembly GCF_900497805.2 of Vombatus ursinus. NCBI lineage: Eukaryota > Metazoa > Chordata > Mammalia > Diprotodontia > Vombatidae > Vombatus > Vombatus ursinus. The sequence goes on from NW_020954563.1 coordinate 10,585,744, forward strand.
AAGGAAAAAAAGTAAAAAAATGTACCGGCCGCGCGGACCTTATGCCGGCCGCGCCGAACACTCCTCCTATAAGGAGCAGGCTGCCAGAGTCATACTCACTCATCAGTCCTCGTTCCTCAACCGGATAAACACACAGAGACGAGCCATCGGGAGGCGCCAGCACCAGAGCTTTATTCAGAGGCCATCACAGCAAGCCATCACAGCAAGGCCAAGCAGGAAGGCCAGAGCAACAGAGCAGGAGCCAAGAGAGCGCGTGATCTGACCACGCTCGTTCCTAAGTACCTACTAGCCCCTCCTCCCCAGCCCGCTTACTAGTCAATGAATGTAGGGTCAGATACCGGAAGGGGCTGTCTGAGTTTAGCGCACCAAGGGAGAGGAAGTGACGCAGGAGGCTAGGACCGGATACAGGAAGGAGGAGTCTGGGATTAGTGCATAGACAAAGAGTACGTGACCTAGGAAGTCAGGCCCAAATACCGGGAGGAGGCGTCTGGGGTCAGTGCTACACAAAGGGAAGGTATGTGACCCAGGAAGTCAGGAAGGACACAGGAAGGAGGTGTCTGGGGTTGACGTTGCCTATAGGGAGGGGACTAAGCAAAGGGAACTCAGTCCTCTGTCGTCCCACTCCCACGTGGCACCGCCCCTTGCCTCAGGAGCACAAGCTCCAGCTACTTCCTTGCACCCAGCTTATCTCACATAGCACTGCCCACTGCCTCAGGGCTTCTCCGTATCCAGCCCATCCCAGTACACCACAACTCCGCCTACCACAGCCCCTGCCTCGACTTCCAAATACCCAGATCTTACCCCAATCTTGCCACAATGTTCACCTGGCAGCAGCCAACATCAGACAGTCCCTCACAGCTTTACATAATAGTTGAATCAGTTCACAATTCTCCCACATGTTATCACTTCAAATAACAGTTTTGAACTATATTGTAAGCTCCATAAGGGCAGAGATCATGTCAGAGCTGGAAAGAACCATATAGGACATCTTGTCCAACTTTATAGCAGGACTGAAGAGGGTGAAGCCTGGCCCTAGCACAAAGCCCTAATTTAGCACCTAAAGCTAGAGAGAGGAGTAAATCAATGAAAACACCAAATAACATCAAACATTATTAAAAATCTAATTTCATAATGACTGCTGACTGGATCCACTACAAATTAACATAACCTCAACTGGGCCCTCACTGAAGCAAGCCAATCTTTTTATGCTTCTCTAATCACTTTACTGTCCCACTCACTATGGCACCTTTTCCAGACCTTCTTATCCTTCCTCAGACGTCCTATACCTCCCTCTCTACCCTTACCTGAGAACTTTGCCTCATATTTTACTGAGAAAAAAATCGAGGCCCTTACTGAGGACTCCCTCCTATAATATTGGGGCCCATACCTTGCTTCTCTCTCTGCTCCTAAAATGCTGCCCATTTATTTCCTCTGGGGAGAGCAGGTTTTTAGACTTACATGTGGTGAGCCTACCTGGGAGTCAGAATTTTCGCTCTGCCACTAACTTCCCTTGTGATCTTGGGGAAACTACTTGCTCTCTTTGGGCCTTTCTCAGCATCATCATCAGGAAAATGGAGTTAATAATTTCTGCATGCTTCCATGGGATTGTTGCAAGGCTAAAATGATATCACTTTGATATGTTAGCTGCATGTAGAGGGGCAGTGTTGTGTATTGTTGAGTAGAAAGGGTGCTACTTTTAGAGTAGGTGATTATTGTTATATAGTCATTCAATTGTATCTCTTTTTTTTTTCTTTGCAAAGATATTGGAAATGGTTTGCCATTTCCTTCTCCTGTGGATTAAGGCAAACAGAGGTTAAGTGAAAGTGCCTAGGGTCACACAGCTAGTAAGTGTCTGAGGCTGGATTTGAACTCAGGTCTTCCTGACCCTAGGCCCAGTGTTCTGTCCACTGAGCCACAAACTGCCTTGAGTCAGAGGACCTAGGTTCAAATCACAGCTCTGCCTCTACTACATACATGAGCCCAAGTTTCTTTCCTCATCTGTAAAATGATGAGGTTGTACTAGAACATCTCTGAGATCCCTTCTGGCTCTAAATGTATGATCCTAGATGCACTAATTATATATGTTTGTTTCTGTTTTTGTTGTTTTGTTTTGTTTTTATTCCTTGCTCCAGGTGGGAAAGATAGATTAGAGGTAAGGGAAAGTTTATAGGGTGAGAGGAACACAAATGATCAGCTCTTGGAATCTTATGGGTCATCTAGTCCAGTCCCCTGCCTGAAAGATGAATCCTTTTATGACATCCTAAGAATGCACCTAGGACCCCCTTCCTCATGCCTGGTCAAAATCCTTAAGACCCCTTACAACCCCTAGGGATCCTCTATTGAGCTTTTCTCTAGTGCTATTTCTCTCTAACCTTCACTTTCCCAGGACCTGGGAAAATCTCCCATTGAGTCTGTGGTGATAAGATTTGAGACTTCTGGAAAAGTGGCCACCCCAAAAATAGGGCAGTGAGAAGAATAAGGAAGAGACCTGGAGTTGCCCCAGTTTTAAAAGGACCAGGGATTGGCCAAGGCTGGAGGCAGGACCTGATGACACAAGCCAATGGGAGACTTTGGTGATCTTCCCCTCCCCTTTCCTCTCAATAAACATTTATCAAGAGGCTACTGTATGTGAGGTCCAGTAGTACGCTGGGTCTGGGAGGTGGGGTTGGGGTGGGGTTGGGGTGGGGTTGGTGATGAATCAGACTTGGCACCTGCCCTCCTTTACTGCCCAGGTCAGAAGGGGACTTAACACAGATAACAATTCCTCTGACATCTAATTACGTGTGAGACTCCCCTGTTCTTTCTCCTCATACAGTTTTGCCTAAGAAAAGTAAACAGTAAAGGAACAGGACTAAAGGTCAAGTGGCACGTGAGGCTGGAGTGTTTATGTGTGTGTAAGGTGTTGGGGTGGAGGCATGACGATCTTCCCCACCTCCACAATCACCACCTGCAGGCTCCCTAGTCTGCCAAAATGGGAGTCCACTAGGCATATGGGAAAGGTGGGGTATGTTCTGACAAATATTTAACAACTGGCTCTCCAAAAAAAAAAAGTATGTATGACATACTTTTAAGTTCAATCTCTATTATTAACATTTTTTCCATCACTTCTGTAAGTGTCTCGACTTAAGAACATCAACAAAACAATAAATTAAGTTCTTATTTACAGCATTTGCTAATTTCTGAAGTGCAAACACTGCCACTGAAAATTTAACACTTGGCTGAGCAAGTTCAATCTCACCCCAACACACCCCTGGGTGTGTGTCAGTGGTCTGAAGTTGAGTCAGAGAAGCAGCTTTTTCTAGATATTTGGAGGTGGCAGAGTTGGGCACTAAGTCCCCTTCTCAGTACCAGTCTCTTCCACAGGAGAAGTAGGGACTAGGATGTCTACAAAGAAGACCTTGAGGGGTGGGAAAAGGCTGCCCCTTAATCCCTCAGAACATTCTTTCCCCGTCCACCAATGGTGCAGTGCACTTTGGGTGAAGCCATTGTCACCTGAAGGCTCTTGTGTATTACAGTGTAGTGTAGTGGGAAGAATAGGAGAAAGGAGAACTACTCAAATCCCACCTTAAATATTAGCTTTGTGATCATGGGCATGTCACATAACCTTTTAAAAGGTCTCGGTTTCTTCATCTGTAAAGTGGGAAAAACATTTGTACTGCCCACCCTCACAAGGTTGTTGTGAGGAAGTAATTTTATAAACCTTAACATACCACACAAATGTAAATGTTATTATCTGGAGGAGAAAGTAGTGCTTAGGATGTTAGGGAACGGAATTCAAGAGGTGGACTTTGGATAGGAGCCTTTTGGGAACATCTGGTTCAGCATGACAGATAGAGAGAATGAAACCCAGAGTAGGAAAAAGACTTCCAAAGGTCACACAGCAAGTTAGTGGCACCGCTGAAACTAGAACCCAGAGCTCCAGACAGATTCCAGGATTCTGTCTGCCACATCATGGGCAGGTGGCATTTCATCCACTAATCATTTTCACCCATGATTTGCTTTCCCCTTCCTACTATTCCCTAAGCTTCCTCAGGCACCAAGCCCTATGCTAAATACACAGACAAGAAGTTTTCTCAGTTATCAAATGTTCCAAAGCTAACTCTGACCTTTTCTGGATTCTTTGTCTTGAAAACAAATCAATCAACAACATTAATTGAAAGCTTGGATGTGAAACTCTGCTTGGTATTGAGGAATGGGACAGAGATGGATGAGACAGCAGTCCCTGTTCTAGAATCTAGCATCCCAAGGCTGTAAGCTTCCTTAATTCAACCCATAGCTAAACAGTAATTCCATTTACAATATCTCCAATAAGTAACCAAGACCTCTAGTCTTAGAAACTCACTATTTCCCAAATAATTATTTTTAACTTACTAACTATCAAGTACAAAAGATCAAAGAAACATGCAAAAAGGAAAAAATGGTAATTATATGTGTATATGCATATATATAAATCTTCTATACATTTTTAACAAGGCAAAATAAAACAACAACAGAAGTTTGCTTTTTACCCCCCTCTGAATTCATCTGAAACTCTGTAACCTTTCAACCCATTCCAAAGTTGAACAGCCGTGATTGCTAGGAATTTCTTCCCCATAGAGCTGAAAAACGCCTTCTTTGAATTCTAATCATTGCTTCTACTTCTACCCTCATTGATCTACCAAAAAATCAACCAACAAGCAATTATTAATAAATGTGCCAAGCACTATGCCAGGTACTAGGGATATTAAGGTACAAAATATGTAAAAGGGAATAGGAGGAGGCTTTAGGTTAAACTCCCTTATGCACAAGAATCTTTCAATATTGTTAGTCATTATATGACTTAAATATGGAAGGGACCATAGAGATAGTGTTGTCCAAGCCCCTCATTGCACAGATGAGGAAGAAAAGACTGACCATGATCACCCAGTCAGTCAAGGGAACAGCCTAGACTCAAAATCAGGTCCTCTGAAGCCACATCCAGTGTTCTTTCTACTAAGATACCCTGATTCAAATAACAAGGGTGGTATTTTTGGTCTTCCTGTCTTCCCCCAGGTCTTTTCCTCAGACTTATAAGAGCTTACTGTAAGAAAAAGGCTATGGAGTGGTGATAGTTGTAAGCCCCAAATGTAGAGGGGGGCACCACTTATGGCGAGGGGCTAACCTCATGTGGCTTGAAGGGAGGCAGAATAGACATCTCTGTTCTTGTCTCCCCTCACCCTTCTCCCAGGGAGATAGATGTTCATTCCTGCCAGGAGGGGAAGCAAGATTCAGGGACTTGTGGCCACTCTGCTCTCCTCTGTGAGATGGGGTACTAGACTCAGATTCTATTTTCTCCTTTAAATATTGTTCATCTATAGTCAGTTTTCAGATGAAGAAATTAAACTATCTGTATTTATATAAAAATGCTCTAAATCACCATTGATTAGAGAAATACAAATTAAAACAACTCTGAGGTACTACCTCACACCTATCAGATTAGCTAATATGACAAAAAAGGAAAATGATAAGTGTTGGAGATGGGGGAAAACTGGAATATTAATGCATAGTTGGTGGAGTTATGAACTGATTTAACCATTCTAGAGAGCAATTTGGAATTATGCCTGAAGGGCTATAAAACTATACATACCCTTTGACCTGGCTATACCACTACTACCTCTGTATCCCAAAGAGATAATAAAAAAAGGAAAAGGACCCACGTGTACAAAAGTATTTATAGCAGCTCTTTCTGTGGTGGCAAAGAATTGGAAATTGAGTGGATGCCCATCAACTGGAGAATGGCTGAACAAGTTGTAGTATATGAATGTGATGGAATACTATTGTTCTATAAGAAATGATGAGCAGATGGATTTCAGAAAAACCTGGAAAGACTTGTATGGTCTGATGCTGAGTGAAGTGAGCAGAACCAAAAAAACACTGTGTACATACTAACAGTAACACTGTGCAATGACCAACTTTGATAGATTTAGCTCTTCTCAGCAACACGAGGATCTAAGACAACTCCAAAAGACTCATGATGGAAAATCCTATCCGCATCCAGAGAAAGAAGTGTGGAGTCTGAATGCAGATAGAAAAATACTATTTTCTCTCTTTTTTTCTTTCTTGTGGTTTTTCCCTTTTGTTCTGATTCTTCTTTCACAACATGACTAATGTGGAAATAGTCTAATAGGACTGTACATGATGTATAGCCTATATCAGATTGCATACTGTCTTGGGGAGAAGAGGGAAGGAGAAAAAAAATTTGGAACTCAAAATCTTATAAAAGTGAATGTTGAAAACTATCTTTACATATAATTGGAAAAAATAAAATACTATTAAGTGGAAAAATGTTGTTCATCTAGGGGATATGATCAGGTTCAAGCTACTTTTATTGCTCTGTAATCCTGGGGGTGGGGGACCTCTTATTTCTATGTTCAAAGCTTGACCTCTTTTTCACCAAATACTAGTTGTACAATGAACACACATAAAGAATAGTATAGGGGCAGCTAGGTTGCACAGTGGATAGAGCACCGGCCCTGAAGTCAGGAGGATCTGAGTTCAAATTCGGTCTCAGACCAAACACTTGACACTTACTAGCTGTGTGACCCTGGGCAAGTCACTTAACCCCAATTGCCTAAAAAAAAAAAAAAGAATAGTATAGAAGCCCATTTATCCAAATCATAGCAAAACAGAAATCAAAGAAGGTATACATAGGTAGCAAGGTATACATAGGAGAATACATACCAGACAATACAGAGTGAAAAAACTCTCGTTGGGAGATAATACAGCTCAACAAAGAGAGAGTGTCCTGGATCTCACTCAAGGGGGAACAGCCCAAAGTCTCTAGAGTAGCAAGCTGGGAATAGGGATATGATGAAGACTGCCCACTCCTCTCTTGTCTTCCTAGGATCTTTTCCTTCAGCAACTTGAAGTGAGGTTGGCCTCTTCCATCTTCTCTCTTAATGTTGAAAGCTGACTTGATGCCACACTCAAAGAAGACTCTTGCTTGGAGAGTTTCAAAGAGGGGACTGGCTGAGAACTGAAGCTCTCACATCTCACCAACTCTACCTCAGCCCTCATGCAGGACAGGGCCTTCATCTCCACCAATAAGGAGAGAGTCCCTTACCAATGGGCTTTAGGACAGGAGTTACATTACGGTATAGCAGGGCTGACAAAAAATAATCAGACTGTCAGGGATGGAAGTAACTCAAAGAACATGTAGTTCAGCCCCATCATTTTGCAGAGGAGGAAACTAAGGCCCAAAAAGAAGAAGCAACTTATCCAAGGTCCCACACCCCAGAGATTTTGTAGTCACTTGGAGAGTTAAAAAACAACATATACTTGCAACTTCAATAGGTCCATGATCTCATTAATGTGGATGTCCCCTCCAGTGGTACAGATGACAACTTATCCACACCTTTTCATCCTTTGTGATTCTTGCCCAGGTTCTCTCATAAATCCCCTATAGGTTGTCTGCCTAACATACTAGGACTTTCCTCTAGGTCTTTTAACATTACATGGATGCAAAAGAAGACAAAAAATTGAATGCAGTATAATTATAATGACAAGACTTGGTCCTGAGAAGAGATGAGAAAATGCACTTCTCTCCCTTCTTCGCAGAGATGGGGGACTATGGTTGTTGTTGAATAGTGCATATACTATCAAACATGATCAAATATGATCTGTTGATTAGTTTTTCTCAAATGCTTTTTTCTTCTCTTTCTTTTTAAAATCTTTGTTACAAGTATGACTTGTTGGTAAGGAAATGGGGAGGGGTATAGATACAGATATACGTGTCTGTGTGTGTGTATATATGTATATGTAAAATCAAAAGATTAATGAAATATCATTTTTAAAATACATTACAGGAAATAGACTTCTGGGAACCAAGATGGCAGAATAAGTCATAAACTGCTTTAACTCTCCCATACTTACCTCCAAACAACCATAAAGTAGAGCCCCAAATCCTAGAACAGCAGAACCAGCAAAAATACAGTGTGAAATAATCTTTTAGCCCAAGAAACTTGGAGGATCGGCAAGAAAGGTCCATTTCACTCAGGTGAAAGGACAGTGCAGCCCAGGACAGGAAGCGTCCCAGCAAGCCAGCAGCAAGCCCCATCTCACAAACCCCATAGAAAAATGGGAAGTGGTCTTAAGCCCAGAAAGATCTCATGGAAGAGCTCAAAAAGAAGCCTAAAATTCATATAAGAGAGGTAGAAGAAAAATTGGGAAAAGAAATGAGAGTGACACAAGAGAATAATGAAAAAAGAGTCAACAGCTTGGAAAAAGAAAACAATTGCTTATAAAGTAAAATTGGCCAAATGGAAAAAGAGAAACAAAAATCCACTGAAGAAAACAACTCCTTAAAGAGTACATTTGGTCAAATGGAAAAGAAAGTACAAAAGCTAATCAAGGAAAACAACACCTTAAAAGTTAGAATTGGGCAAGTGGAACCTAATGACTCTATGAGACATCATGAATCAATCAAACAAATTCAAAAGAATGAAAAAATGGAAGAAATGTAAAATACGTCATGGGAAAAACAACTTACTTGCAAAATAGATCCAGGAGAGACAATATCAGAATCTCTGGACTCCCTGAAAGCTTTAATCAAAAGGAGGACCTGGGCATCATCTTTCAAGAAATTATCAAGGAAAACTGCCCTGATATCTTGTAACCAGAGGGCAAAATAGGCATTGAAAGAATCTACCAATCACCTCAGGAAAGACATCCCAAAATAAAAACCCCAATGAACATTATAGTCAAATTTCAGAACTATCAGGTCAAGGAAAAAATACTACAAGTGGTGAGAAAGAAACAATTCAAATATTGGGGAGCCACAATCAGGATCACACAGGACCTGGCAGCTGCAACATTAAAGGATTAGAGGTCATGGAACATGATATTCTGGAGGGTAAAGGAGCTAGGACTACAACTAAGAATCACTTACCTAGCAAAATTAAGCATAATACATCAAGGGAAAAAATGGTCATTCAAGGAAATAGAAAGGTTTCAAGCCTACATAAGGTGAAGACCAGAACTAAACCAAACATTTGACCTCCATTATCAAAACCCAGGAGAAGCATAAATAGATAAAAAAGGAAAAGAAAACATAAGGGATTCAATAGAGTTAAAATGTTTACATCCCTACACAGGAAGATGATATTTGTAGCTCTTAAAAACTGTATTGATAACAGTACAGATAAAAGGAATATATATATAGAGAGAGAGAGAAAGAGAAAGAGAGAGAGAGAGAGACAGAGAGAAAGAGAGAGAGAGAGAGAGGATACGGGTATAAGGTGAATTTGAGGGAATGACAAAAAAAATAGGGATGAGAAGGAGGAGTACAAAGGGTGCAGAAGGAAGGGAGAGATAGAATGAGGCAAATTATCTCACATGAAGAGGCAAGAAAGACTTGTTACAGTGGAGAGGAAGATGGGAGAGTGGGCAATGGGCATTGCTTAAACCTTACTCTCATCAGCATTGGCTCAAAGAGGGAATAATATATACAAGCAGTTGAATATAGAAATCTGTTACCCAACAGGAAAGTAGGAAGGAAGGAGATTAAATACAGCGGGGAGGTGGAGGGAGGGCCTGACAGAAGGGAGGGCAGATCAGGCAAGGTGGTAGACAGAAGCAAAACACCGGTGAGGTGGGAAAGGGTGAAAGGAGAGAGGGGATAAACAGATGGAAGAATAGGATGGAGAGAAATACACAGGTAGTAATCATAACTGGGAATGGGAATGAGAAGAACTCTCTCATAAAACAGAAGCAGATAGCAGAATAGATCAAAAGTAGATAAAAAACCAGAATCCTAAAATACATAGCTTACACACAGAGTAAAGGTAAGGAGCTGGAACAGAATCTCTTATGCTTCAGTTGAAGTAAAAAAAAAAGGAGGGGTGGCAATTCTGATCTTAGACAACGTAAAAGCAAAAAATATACCTAATTAAAAGAGATAAGGAAGGAAACTACATCTTGCTAAAAAGTACCATAGACAATGAAGCAATTAGAAGCAAATTAGAAGAGCAAGGAAAGGTCTGTCTGTCAGATCTATGGGGAGGGGAAGAATTCATGGCCAAACAAGAGATAGAGAGCATTACAAAATGTAGAATAAGTAATTTTGATCATATTTAAATTGAAAAGCTTTTGTACAAACAAAACCAATGCAACCAAGATTTAGAAGGACAGCAGAAAGCTGGGACAATTGTTACAACAATTGTCTCTGATAACGACCTCATTTCTCAAATATATAGAGAACTGAATAAAATTTATGAGAATATAAGCCATTCCCCAATTGATAAATGGTCAAAGGATATGAACAGGCAGTTTTGAGATAAGGAAATCAAAGCTATCTATAGGCATATGAAGAAGTGCTCTAAATCACTTTTAATTAGAGAAATGCAAAAAACAAAACAAAACTCTGAAATACCACCTCACACCAATCAGATTGGCTAATGTGACAAAAAAAGAAAATGGTAAATGTTGGAGAAGATAGTGGGAAAACTGGGACACTAATGCATTGTTGGTCTAGTTGTGAACTGATCTAACCACTCTGGAGAGCAATCTGGAACTATGCCCAAAGAGTAACCAAACTGTGCATACCCTTTGATCCAGCAATACCACTACTAGGTCTGTATCCCAAAGAGATCATAAAAAAGAAAAAAGGACCTACATGTGCAAAAATATTTATAGCAGTCCTTTACATGTTCACAAAATTTTGGAAATTGAGGGGATGCCCATCAATTGGGGAATGGCTGAACAAGCTGTGGAATATGAATATAATGGAATAGTATTGTGCAATAAGAAATGATGAACAGGTAGATTTCAGAAAAACCTGAAAGACTTGTACAAACTGATGCAAAGTAAAATGAGAAGAACCAGGGAAACACTGTACACAGTATCAGCAACATCATGTGATAATCAACTATGAATGATTCAGCTTTTCTCAGCAATACAATGATCCAAGACAAGTACAAAGGACTCAAGAAGGAAAATGCTATCCATATCCAGATAAAGAACTGATGTACTCTGAATGCAAATTGAAGCATATTTTTTTCACTTTATTCTTTTTTTTTTTTTTTTTTGGTGAGACAATTGGGGTTAAGTGATTTGCCCAGAGTCACACAGCTAGTAACTGTTATGTGTCTGAGGCCAGATTTGAACTCAGGTCTTCCTGACTCCAGGGCCAAGATGCGCCCTGGAGTGGTTAACCACATTTAACCATTGCGCTACCTAGCTGTACCCCCTTTATTCTTTCTTATGGTTTTACTTCTTTTTGATCTGTTTCTTTTTTCCACAACTGTGATGAATATGGAAATATGTTTTACATGATAGCACATGTATAAATTATATCAAACTACCTAACATTTTCAGAAGAGGGGCGGGGAAGGAGGGATGGAGAAAAATTTGGAACTCAAAATCTTGTAAAAATGAATGCTAAAAAAATTCTTAATGTGTAATTAGGGAAAAGTAAAATACTATTTAAATAAAAATATTTTGAAAAATATAATTGGGAAGTATTTAACAAAATAAATAAAAATACAATAGAACATAAAAACCCCCACACTTTACAATGATTTGTTGCACATGGATGATAGTGGTCCATGCAAGCTCTCCATCTGTTATATCCCACACCCTCACTATTTGAGCAGTCCAACTCTTTTTTTTCCATCAAAATACTTTTGAAAGGCATCTTTTTATATTTCATGTGCTCATATTGTTCTTAGGGATATGCTCCATCACATGTCTCTCTGATGCCTTTTGGGTGACCAACAGTTCTGATTACTTGAACAATGAAGAGTTTGCATTTTATAGTGCTTTAATGTTGGCAAAATGCTTTCCATTTATTGTCTTCAAACTTGTGAGGTAGGTGCTATTATTATCCCCCATTTTACAAGTGAGCCAACTGAGTTGGAAAGAGGCAAAGTGACTTGTCCAAGATAGCAAAGAGTGTAAATGTCAGAGGCAATTGGGGATTCAGACTCTGGTCTTCCTGACTCCAAGTCTGGAACCCTGCTGTTACACCAGTGTGTCTCTTGAAGACTGTGGTGGTCAGTCATATATCACGTCACTAGAAAAATACTGGTACAAAAACATGGGTTTTTGTTTTAGGAGAAAGTTCATCATCATCAAAATGCTACACAATTTTCCAAATATAATCCAGGGGGGCAGCTAGGTGGTGCAGTGGATAGAGCACCAGCCCTGAAGTCAGGAGAACCTGAGTTCAAATGTGACCTCAGACCAAAACACTTGACACTTACTAGCTGTGTGACCCTGGGCAAGTCACTTAACCCCAATTGCCTTAAAAAACAAACAAACAAACAAACATAATCCAGGACACTTTCTTCCTTTTATTGAATTCTGAGCTGAATAACTGTCCATCCATAGTACCCGTCCAAGATAGATGTTGGACCAGTGCAATGGGCTATCTATCCAACTGCATACTAAATATAAGAGGTGTTCTTCATTTGATTCTTATTGTGAGAAATGTTAGGCTGAATGCTCATGCATGATTATGGATCTCATTTAAGAGATTCTACAATTTTTTAGGTTTTAATGCAATCAGCATGTTGTTTGAACATAAGAGCACTTGGAGAGCCAGGTCATGTGAACAACAAAATGGAGCACTGGACATTTTCCCTGATTCCCAAGACCTCTCAGACCTCTCTAAAATAGAAATTATGCACCAAAGATAAAGCAACATTAGTTGTCGCCATAGTCTAGAATACCCAGAATCCAAAATGAAGTAAAACAAAACAAAACCTCGTGAAGTAACACTGACTCTTAGCTCATTCACTACCTCTTCCCCATCTCCCACTCTACCAGTAATGAGGCTGCACTAGCAGACACAAGAACATAACATAGGCTTACAACAAAACCCACTCCTACATTATAATTCCTCTCCCTCTTTCCAGTGCCATGGAGACCCCAGCTCTGGACTGCAGAAATTTGGCTATAACAGATTGTGAGTTGGCCACAGCCCCATAGAAGCAAAAACCTGCCCATGGCCACAACCCTGTAACACCAGTGCTGCAAAGCTCTGATCTGCTGGTGCCAGGTCAAAGAAGAAAAAACAAAGAACAAAGAAGAGAGGGAGCAGGACAGGACACCATGATAGGTGTGTGTGTGTGTGTGTGTGTGTGTGTGTGTGTGTGTGTGTGTGTG
>NW_020954563.1:10598875-10678692 GCF_900497805.2 Vombatus ursinus
GTGTGTGTGTGTGTGTGTGTGTGTGTGTGTGTGTGTGTGTGTGTGTGTTGGGGGCAAGGGGGGCAGGTAATGTTAAGTACTTCACCAAGCCTGAGGAAAAGAACACAGTATCCATTTAGGGCTAGTCAAAAGTCAGTTGGGAAGAAACCTAGGCTGATAAACCCTGAATTACCCAGGTGGCTGAGATGCTTTGAGATATAGCCTCTAAGAAGACCACAATCCATGGGGAAGGAGTCAGAAAGTGAGTGATAGGGGAAAATATGGGGGGGAAAAGACTGAATTTATCAAAGATTTCAGGAAGAAGAAAACTCAAACATACTCAAACTTGAACATAAACAGATAAGTTAACAGGAAAAAGAATAATAACAGAAGGAACATAGCTTCCGGATCTAGTAAATGAATTCAGGAATCTATGGATAAATACTGTAGAACAAAGGAAAAGCATCCAGCACTTGATAAGGCTGAGGACCCTGGGGAACATGGAACCACAAAATGCTGTTCTTGAGTGGTTTAAAAGAGAAATGGGAATTATGAGAGCAGAATTTATGTCCTGCACATCAAAAATAATAAATAGAATAGAAAAACAGGAATCTGCAATGGCAAGCTTCACTAAAGAAACAAAATAGAGGAAAATAGATTGGGAATGCAAATACTCAGAAGTGAAAGATAATCTAGGAAAAGCAAAAAACAATAATATTAAAATAAAAGTTTTACTCACCATGCAAGCAAAACATATTCATTTTGAAGATGGGATGTATAGAGACAACCTAAGGATAACTGGTCTCCCAAAAGAACAGAACAGAACAAAAAACCTTAACACCATGATGAAGGAAATAATAGAAAAGAACTACACAGATCTTCTGAACATAGAAAATGAAATTCCAGTTGAAAAAATTCACAGATCACCTCCAGAAAAAAAAAAAAAAGAAAAGCCAAGGCTGCAAAACTCCAAGATATATAGTGATAAAATTTAACAATTCAATTCAGAGATAATAAGATCTGTAAGTGACCAGTAAAAGAACTTCAAATACAAAGGAAAGGACATTCAAATAATGCAAGACTATTTTGCACCCACTAGAAAATGTAGGAGGCAATGGAATAATGTGTTCCAAAGAATAATGGAGCTCAGGATACAGCTGAGGATGACCTACCCTGGAAATGTGAGCTTAACCATAGGTGAAAAAAATGGACATTCAACATAGAGTTTGAGACACTTTCAGGAAGAAATTCAAAACTGAAGAGATAATTTGCTTTCCAAATACCCCAAACAGCAGAAAATGAGCGAATAAATGCAGTAGGATGGCAACAGTGCAAAAAATACCAGTAAGAGATTTCTAAATGTACGCAAAGAGACAGGGGTAAAGGTGGAAATATGGTAGAAGTAACAGTGAAGAGGCAGACAGTGGGAATTATGAACAGAAGCTGGTGACACCCTGCCTACAGAGGAATCAATGGTTTTTTGTGTTGTTGTTTTTTTCAAACTGCATTACAACATGGGAGATGACATAAAAAGGAAGAAGGGGAACGGGATAGAGAGGAGTGCGTGATGTGCTGGTCAAGAGTTAGCAATGAGAGGAAGGTGACCTTTATGGTATCATAAAGAGAAAAGCCTATAAGGGAGTGGGGAAGGAGGAGGTGCGAAAGACTGAAAAGAGGGGTAAAGAAAGGAAGTGGTAGGAGAGGTTCCACTGATGGCTCCTATGGATAAAGATAGATAGTGTGTGAAGGGAGAAAAAGACCTTACAATGGGTATGGCCTTGAGGGATTTGATGCTTGAAAAGTCTCTGTATCCTAAATTGGGAAGGGAGGAGTTGGAACCACTAGAGGTAACTGGTATTTGGGGGAGTGGGAGAGCGTGGACCCAGCGAGGAATTTTGAGGCAAATGTGGAAAAAAATGTAATTGGGGAGGATATAGCTCAGTGGTGGGCTGAATAATCAGGGACGTGGTGGGGGAAATGCCTTATCATAAGACAGTGTCCTCTCTGACACCTGCAATAATTAGAAATGTTCTGGAAGTGAGACACAATGGAAAAGGGGAATCCATGAGGCAAGCCCTACAAGTCAGGGGCAGAAAGTGCCTAGAGGGGAGACCCTAGAATTGAAACGTTGGAAGCTTTAACATCATGAGGAATACAGAGAAAAGAGAAAGATTAGATAATCACATGGGTCATGAACCAGAGAATGAGAATCTAGAAGAAACAGAAAGACAGGATGGATAATTTAAAAAGTATAAGAAATTCTTTTTGTAAGGGGCACAAAGATGAAAAAAAAATAAAACAAACTAATGAACAAGACTAATTGAAGAGAAGGAGAGGAACTTGACTAATTAAGAAGGGGAAAGGGAGGAGAGAGAATTATATAACCAGATAAAAGCAGGAGAAAAAAGGGAGCTAATAAATAAAACTTCCCCAGAGGGAAAATGGTAACTCATGAGAGGAGGGGATCAAGGATGAGGAGAAGAGAGCTAGAGGCCACCTCAAAAAAAAAAAAAACTAGAGTAACTGAAGAAACATAATTAATACTGTGTTTACAACAGAAAAGGGGGGGAACTAACCTGAAAAAAACCCCAATATTAGAGACAGATGGAGGAACATATAAATCTAACTTATACCTTTAAATGTGAATGGATTAAACAATTTAATAAAACAAAAAAGAATGATAGATAATGAAACAAAACCCATATCAACCTGTTGCTTACAAGAAACACAATTAAAAAACAAAGACATACACAAAATAAAACTGAGGAGATGGGAAAAAATTTACAATGCTTCAAGTGAATCCAAAACAGCAGGAGTTACCATCATGCTATCAGACAAAGCAAAAACAAACATTCGAAGAATTAAAAGAGATAAACAAGGAAACAATATTATGTTGAAAGGAACCATAGACAACAAATTAATATCAGCAGTAAATGTATATGCTCTAAATGCCTTAGCATCCAAATTAATAAAGGAAACAATATCTAGGCTTCAAGAAGACATAATAACATACTAGTGACAGAAGACTTCAATTAGTTTTGAATAAGTCTAACAAAAAGAAACAAAAGGGAAAATATGGAACTGAACAAATTGCTGGAAAAACTCAAGTTAAAAGGCTCATGGCATCTTCTAAATGGGACAACAAAAGAATATACATATCTCCCAACATCACATGGAACTTTTCCAGAAATTGATCACGTACTGGGGCATAGAGATATTATAAAAAATGTAAAAAGGCAGAAATAGTTAATACATCCTTTACATACTATAACACAATAAAAATAGAAATTGGATCAAGAATTACAAACAAAAGATATAGATCTAAATGAAGATATAACAATGAAATTATATATAATGAGTGGGTCAAAGAAAAAAATCATAGAAACCATTAATAACTGTGTAATGAAAATGATAATGATGAAACAACATACTATAATTTCTGGGATGCAGGTAAAGCAGTCCTCGGGAGGAAAACCACAGCCTTACAAACAAACATTAACAAAACAAAAAAAGAGAGGATTAGTTAACTAAACA
Organism: Vombatus ursinus; assembly: GCF_900497805.2. Taxonomy (NCBI): domain Eukaryota; kingdom Metazoa; phylum Chordata; class Mammalia; order Diprotodontia; family Vombatidae; genus Vombatus; species Vombatus ursinus. Next base: position 10,602,389 of record NW_020954563.1, read on the forward strand.
CGCATTTTAAAAAATTAGAAAACCAACAAATAAACAAACCTAAAATAACCACAAAAGAGATATTAAAAATTAGAGGAGAAATAGATAAATTGGAAACCAAAAAATACCCCATAGAAATGATAAGCAAAATGAAAAGCTGTTTCTTTGAGAAGACTAATAAAATTAATAAACCTTTAGCTAATCTGATTAAAAAGAAGAGAGCAGTAAATCAAATCAATAAAATAGCAAATTATGAGATGAAATCCTAGCCCCCCAAAAAAGAATAAAAATGAGAACATATTATACATAGTTATATGTTAACAAAACTGAGGACACAAAAGAAATAGAGGAATACTTTCAAAAATATAAAATATCTGAACTATCAGAAGACCAGATAGAGACCTTAAATAATCAAGTCTAAGAAAATGAAATTGTCTTGATGAATTCACAGGAGAATTCTATCAAACTTTTAAAGAAAAGTTGGTATCCATACTTCACAAATCATTCTCAAAATTTTAAAAAAGAAAGCTCCCTACCAGAATCCTTTTATGAGACAAATATAGCCCTAATACCTAAACTAGGGAAAGATAAAACACAGAAATAAAACTATAAGCAATATTATTAATGAATATTGACTCAACAATTTTAAACAAAATCCTATCAAACTATAGTGATTTATCCGAGAAATCATTTGGGTTTTTTCCCACTTACTAGTATTTTATTTTTCCTAATTACATGTAAAGATAGTTTTCAACATTCACTTTTATAAGGTTTTGAGTTCCAAAAAATTTTTCTCCCCCCCTTCTCTCCCGTCCCGTCTCCCCTAGATGGCATACAATCTGTACATGTATGTACAGTATTGTACAATACATGTACAATCATATTTCCACATTAGTCATGTTGTGAAAGAAGAATCAGAACAAAAGGGAAAAATCATGAGAAAGAAAAAACAATGTAAAAAAGAGAAAATTGCTTTGATCTGCATTCATACTCCATAGTTCTTACTCTGGATGTGGATAGCATTTTCCATCATGAGTCTTTTGGAATTGTCTTAGATCATTGTATTGCTGAGAAGAGCTAAGTCTATCAAAGCTGGTCATTGCACAATGTTGCTGTTCCTATGTACAATGTTCTCCTGGTTCTGCTCACTTCACTATGTAAGGCCAGGTTTTTCTGAAATCCATCTGTTCCTGATTTCTTACAGCACAATAGTATTCCATTGCATTCATATACTACAACTTGTTCAGCCATTCCCCCATTGATGGGCATCCCCTCAATTTCCAGTTCTTTGCTACTACAAAAAGAGCTGCTATAAATATGTTTGTACATGTGGGTCCTTTTCCCTGAAATAATATGTTATAATCAAATGTGATTTATACCAAGAGATGCAAGGATGCTTCAGCATTAATAAAACAATCAATATAATCATATTAAAAACCAAAACATCCAAAACCACATAATCATCTCAATAGATGCTGAAAAATCCTTGATGCTTGATGAGAGTTTTACCCTATGTAGAGGGTACCAGGCTCTCCATGGTTACCCTCTGTTTGGCATTGAAAGTCCTTCTCAGCCTGGCCCCTTCCTACCTTTCCTGTCTTTGTCTACTTTATTACCCTCTCTCTCATTCTCTTCCTGCCCCCCACCCTGATGTTTTAATTTTTTCATCGTGGCTTGCTCACTATTCTTTTTAAAAACTTCTTAGTTTTATTTTTTAGATATTATCCCTTCATATTCAACTCATATTTGTGCCCCTCTGCCTATATATACTCCTTCTAACTACCCTAATAATAAGGAAGGCCTTATGAGTTACAAGTATCATCTTTCCATGTAGGAATGTAAACAGTTTAACTCTGTTAAGTCCCTTATGATTTCCGTTTCCTGTTTACCTTTTTATGCTTCCTTGAGTTTTGTATTTGAAAGTCAAATTTTCTATTTAGCTGTGGTCTTTTCATGAAGAATGCTTGAAAGTCTTCTATTTCATTGAATGTCTATTTTTTCCCCTTGAAGGATTATAATCAGTTTTGCTGGATAGGTGATTCTTGGTTGTAATCCTAGCTCCCTGGCCCTCCAGAATATCATATTCTAAGCCATATGATCCTTTAATTTAGAAGCTGCTAAATTTTGTGTTATCCTGACTGTGGCTCCATGATATTTGAATTGTTTCTTTCTGGCAGCTTGCAATATTTTCTCCTCAACCTGGGAACTCTGGAATTTAGCTATATAATGTTCCTGGCAGTTTTCATTTTGGGATCTTTTTCAGGAGGTGATCAGTGGGTTCTTTTTATTTCTACTAGAATATCAGGGCAGTTTTCCTTGAAAATTTCTTGAAAGATCATGTCTAGGCTCTTTTTTTGATCATGGCTTTCAGGTAGTCCAATAATTTTTAAATTATCTCTCCTGGATCTGTTTTCTAGGTCACTTGTTTTTCCAATGTTCATATTGTCATCTATTTTTTCATTCTTTTAGTTTTGTTTTATTGTTTCTTGATTTCTCACAAAATCATTAGCTTCCATTTGCTCCATTCTAATTTTTAAGGAATTATTTTCTTCAGTTAGCTTTTGGATCTCCTTTTCCATTTGACCCAGATTCTGCTTTTAAGGTATTCTTCTCCTCATTGGCTTTCTGGAACTCTTTTACCATTTGGCCTAGTCTGTTTTTAAGGTGTTATTTTCTTCAGTATTTTTTTTTTTGTGTCTCCTTTACCAAGCTGTTGGCTCTTTTTTTCATGATTTTCTTGTATCACTCTAATTTCTCTTCCCAATTTTTCCTCTATCTCTCTTACTTGATCTTCAAAATCCTTTTTGAGCTCTTCCATGGCCTGAGACCAATTCATATTTTTCTTGGAGGCTTTGGATGTTTTGATTTTGTTGTCTTCTTCTGCATGTGTGTTTTGATCTTCCTTGTCACTACAGCAAGTTTCTATAGTCAGAGTTTTCTCCTGTTGTTTGCTTGTCTTCCCAGCCTATTACTTGACTTTTAAAATTTTTTTAAAATGTTAATTAATTTATTTTTGGTTTTCAAGATTCATTTCCATAATATTTTGAGTTCCAAATTTTCACTCCTTTTCCCCTTCTCCCACCCCAAGATGGTGTGTAAATTGATATAGGCTTTACAAATGCCTTCATATTAAACATATTTTCACATTAGTCATGTTGTAAAGAAGAATTAGAACCAATGGGAGAAACCACAAGAAAGAAGAAACAAAAACCATAATCCCTATAATCTTCTGACCAGTTGTTTTGACCCCCTTACTGTCTATGGGCTGAGAGCTCCAAAAGCAATCGCTACACCTGCTGCTGCTGATTCAGTCACTCCCAAGGCCTGCTCCTAGTTTGCTAGGGCCAGGGCTCTGCTGGCATGGCTTTCACTGGACTGTGTTCCACTTTCACCCAGGTGGGACAGACCTTTTCTACTGACCTTCTAAGTTGTCTTTGGCATCTGTGGGCTAAGAGGTCTGGAAACTGTCCCTGCTGGCACTGATTCAGTCTCCCCAAGGCCTACTCCAGGTTTGCTGGGGCCTGGTTTGTGCTGGCATGGCTTGTGCTGGACTGTGCTCCTCTCTCACCCTGGTGCATCAGACCTTTCCTGCCGACCTTCCAAGTTGTCTTGGGCTGGAAATGTGTTTCACCCCATCTTTTTGTGGGTTCTGTTGCTCTAGAATTTGTTTAGAGTCATTTTTAAAGGTATTTGGAGGGATTTGGGGGCAAGCTCCGGTGAGTCTCTGCCTTTACTCTGCCATCTTGACTCCCAGAAAGATGATATTTGCAACTCCTAAGAACTTTCTCATTATTAGGGCAGTTAGAATGATTATGCATAGACAGAGGGCATGAGTTTGAGTTGACTATTATGAGATGATATAAAAAAATTAAGGATGGAGTACAAGGAATGCACTGGAAGAAGGGGAAGGAAGAGGTAGAATGGGTTAAATTATCTCACATAAAAGAGACACAAAAGAGCTTTTACAGTGGAGGAGAATATGGTGGGGGTGGCAGGCAATGCTTGAACTGTCATTGGAATTGGCTGAATGAGCAAATAACATACATACTCAGTTAGGTATAGAAATCTATCTTAACCTATAGGGAAGTAGGAGAAGAAAGGGATAAGAGAAGAGGGTGGCTAATAGAAGGAAGCGTGGATTGGGGGAGAGAGTGGTCAGAAGCACAACAGTTTTGAGGAGGGACAGTGTAAAAGGCGGAGGAATAGGTTGGAGAGAAATACATAGTAATCATAACTGTGAATGTGAATGGGATGAACTCCCCCATATAACAGAAGCAGATAGCAAAGTGGATTAAAATGCAGAATCCTACAATATGTTATTTACATGAAACACACTTGAAGCAGAGAGACAGACACAGAGTAAGGGTAAGAAACAGGAGCAGACGCTATTAAACTTCAACCAAAGTAAAAAAAGCAGGGATAGTATCTTGATCTCAGAAAAAGCTAAAGCACAAATGGATTGAATTAAAAGAGATAAGCAAGGAAACTACATCTTGCTGAAAGGTACCATAGACAATGAAGTAATATCAATACTAAACATACATGCACCAATTGCTATGGCATCCAAATTCTTAAAGGAAAAGTTAAATGAGCTACAGGAGGAAATAGACACTAAAACTATACTAGTGAGAGACCTCAACTTTCCTCTCTCAGAACTAGATAAATCTAATCACAAAACAAACAAGAAAGAAATTAAGGAGATGAATAGAATTTTAGAAAAGTTAGATATGATAGACCTCTGGAGAAAATTGAATGGGAATAAAAAGAAATATATCTTTTTCTCAGCAGTACATGGAACCTACTAAAAAATTGACCAAGCATTAGGGCACAAAAACCTCACAACCAAATGCAGAACAACACAAATATTAAATGCATTCTTTTCAGATCATAATACAATAAAAATTACATTCAATTAAGGGCTGTAGAAAGATAGATTAAAAATTAATTAGGAACTAAATAATCCTAAAGAATGAAAGAATGAAAGAATAGATCATAGAAACAATCAGTAATTTCATTAAAGAGAATGACACTAGAAAGCATAAGAATAAATAGAGCTTTCCTTAAAATGATAAGTTGTATTTCTCTAAAACCATTTGTAATGGGGATAAACTAGAAGCTTTTCCAATAAGATCAGAGTGAAGTAAGGGTGCCTATTATCACTATTATTATTCAGTATTGTACTAGAAATGCTAGCTATAGGAATAAAAGAAAAAGAAATTAAAAGAATGGGCAAAGAGGAAACAAAACTATCACTCTTTGCATATTTGATGGGATACTTAGAGAATCCTAGAGAATCAACTAGAAAACTACTTAAAACAATTAACAACTTTAACACAGTTGCAGGATATCAAACAAAGCCACACAAAATATCATCATTTCTATATATTACCAACAAATTCCAGCAGCAAGAGATAGACAGAAATAGTAATTCATTTAAAATAACTGTAGATGCTTATAGTGTTGGGGGAAGGTTGGGAGGAAGGGAGAAAATTTGGAACTCAAAATTTAAAAAAAAATTTTCTTTACATGAAATTGGGATAAATAAAATGCTATTTTAAAAAATAATAAATGCTCCTAAAATCACTTAAAAATAATAAAATCATCATAGACAATATAAAATACTTGGGAGTCTACCTTCTAAGATAAACCCAGGAACTATATGAAAACAATCACAAAACACTTTTCACACTAATAAAGTCATATCTAAACAACTGGAAACATATTAATTTCTCATGGGGAGGCCAAGCCAAAATAATAAAAATGTGAACTCTACCTAATTTAATTTACTTATTCAGTGCCATACCAATGAAACTACCAAAAATTATTTTATGGAGCAAAAAAATAAATAAATAACAGAATTCATCTGAAAGAACAAAAGATCAAGAATATTAAGGGAATTAATGAAAAAAAATGTGAAGGAAGGTGTCTAGACATACCAGATCTCAAACTGTATTATGAAGTGGTAATCATCAAAACAATCTGATACTGCCTAAGAAATAGAGTGGTTTGATCAGTGGAATAGATTGGGTACATAATACAAAATAGATAATGACTATAGTAATCTAGTGTTTGATAAATGCAAAGATCCAAGCTTTTGGGACAAGAACTCAGCATTTGACAAAAACTGCTGGGAAAACTGGAAAGCAGTTTGTCAAAAACTAGGTATGGACCAACATCTCATACTACATACCAAGATAAGGTCAAAATGGGTATAAAGGAGGATACCATAAGCAAATTAGAGTAGCATGGAATAATTTACCTGTCAGATATATGAATAATGGAAGAATTTATGATCAAATAAGAGAGAGTATTACACAACATAAAAGATAATTTTGATTACATTAAATTAAAAAGTTTTGTATAAACAAAACCAATGTAGCCAAGATTAAAAGGAAAGCAGAAAACTGGGGAAAATTTTTTACTGCAAGTTTCCCTTATTAAGGCCTTATTTCTCAAATATATAGAGAACTGAGTCAAACTTATAAGAATACAAGCCATTCCCTAATTGATAAATGGTCAAAGAATATGAACAGGCAGTTTTCAGAAGAAATCAAAGCTCTCTATATTATAGAAAAAAATACTCTAAATCGCTATTGATTAGAGAAATGCAAATTAAAACAACTCTGATGTACCACTTCACACCTATCAAATTGGCTAATATGACAGAAAAGGAAAATGACAAATATTGGAGGGGATATGGGAAAATCAGGACACTAATGCATCGCTGGTGGAATTGTGAACTGACCCAACCCTTCTGGAGAATAATTTGGAACGATGCCCAAAGGGCTATAAAATTGTGCTTACCCTGCATCCCAAAGAGATTTTTTTTGAAAAGGGAAAAGGACCTATTGGTACAAAAATATTTATTATAGTTCTCTTTGTGATGACACAGAATTGGAAATGGAGGGGATGTCAATCAATTGGGGAGCGACTGAACAAGTTGTGGCATATAATTATGATGAAATATTATTGTGCTATAAGAAATGATTAGCAAGATGCTTTCAGAAAAACTTGGAAAGACTTACATGAACTGATTCAAAGTGAAGTAAGCAGAACCAGGAAAACATTGTATAAAGCAGTAGCAATATTATACAATGATCAATTGTGAATGAAAGTTATTCTCAGTAATACAAAGATCCAAGACAAGTCTGAAGGACTTATGATGAAAAATGCTATCCACCTCCAGAGAAAGAACTGATAAAGTCTGAATGCAGATCAAAGCATACTTTTTTTAAACTTTATTTTTCTTGTGGGTTTGGTTTTTTTTTGGTGTGTGTGTTTTCTTTCACAACATGATTAATATGGAAATATGTTTTGCATGATTGCATATGTATACCTATATCAAATTGCTTGCCATCTCAGAGAAGGGGGAGGGGAGAGAGGGAGAGAAAGAATTTGGAACTCAAATTTTTAAAAAGCAAATGTTAAAAATTGTTTTTATATGTAACTGGAAAAAATAAAATACCAAAATTTGAGAGAGAAAAAGCAACAGTAAACAAAAACACTTTGCATTTGTTAAAAAAAAAAAAATAGAGATATAGAACAATGGAACAGACCAGACAAGGGAAATTCAGAAACAAAAGAATTCAATTACCCCCATGTTTGATAAAGTAGAGTATGTAAATTGTCTAATGAAAAACCCCTTATCTGATAAAAGCTGCTACAAAAACTGGAAAGCAATCTGGCAGAAATTAGGCTTAAACCAACATCTTATATCATATTCCACAATACATTCTAAATGGATAATTTAGATATATTAAGATCTTAATATATTAATTATTATTATATAGCATATATTATATAACAATATAATATCTAATCAGATATTGTTTAATTATTATATTAATAATTATTACATTAAATTTCATACTATTTAAAATTTTGATGAAAAATAGATCATATGTCTCTCACAGCTATAGTAGATATATTCTCACAGCAGATGTATTCTTAACCCAACAAGAGATTACAAAAGATAAAATAGATAACTTTCATTACTTAAAACTAAAAAGCTTCTGCATAGATAGCATTAATGTATCTAGGATAAGAAGAGAAGAAGTCAAATGGTGAAAAAAAACTTTGTCTTAAATTTCTCTGATAAGGCTTGGTATCCAAGATATACATACATACATACATACACATACATGTATGTATGTAATATATATTTAACACATATATAATACATACATACAATCTCTCTATATCTATATATGCAATAGCCATCATCCAATAGGTAAATGGTCATAGGCTATGAACAAATAGTTCTCAAAAAAATTACAAAGTATTCACAACCAAAAAAAATGCTTCAAACCAATAATAAGAGAAAGGCAAATCAAAACAACCCTGAAGCTTTACCTTACACTCTGCAAACTGGCAAAAATGACAAAAATAGCAATAGTCAATGTTGGAGGGGCTGTAGAAAGATGCACACTAATACATTGTTGAGAGCGCTATGAAATGATATAACCACTTTGAAAAGCAATTTGGTAATATGCAAATATGTACATAGTGACTAATATGTACATACCCTTTGATCTATATTCTATTCTATATTCTGAAGAAGCCCTCGATAAGAAGACATATATTCTAAAATATTTATAATGGCACTTTTTACGATAGCTAAGAATTAGAAGCAAAGTAGATGTCCATTGATTGGGGAATGGCTAAATAAATTGTAGTACATGAATGTAATGTAACATGATTGTTTAGTATGAAATTATGAATATGATAAATACAAAGAAGCATGGAATAATCTATGAACTGATGCAGAATGAAGTAAGCAGAGCCAAGAAAACAGTATACACAATAACTACAACAATGTAAATGGAAAGAACTACATGCCGAAAAAAAAAAATCCAAAGTAAATGTAACAAAATTATAAAGATCAAGCAGGACTCAAACGAAGAGTTATGAGAAAACACTCATAACATACCTCTTGGAGGAGGCTTGGTGGGTGTTAGAAATTGCACATATTTTTGGAATTTTTCAATGTGTCGATCAGTTGTGCTGATTTTTTTTCCTTTCTAAAAAATATACAATTTGTTACATGGGATGGCTCTCTGAGAGGGGGATAATTGGGATAACTATGGTGATATAAGAAACAGAAAAAATCAATTAAAAACTTTTGTTTTTTAAAACAAAAAGAACACTCGGAGGACCTTGTTATCTAAAGTTATCTATCCAATCTAGACTACCAAGTAGGTAATGCAGTGGACAGAACACTGGGCCTTGAATCAGGAAGACATGAATTCAGATCTGACCTCAGACATTTGCTAGCTGTGACTCTGGGTAAGTCGCTTAACCTCTGTGTCCCTCAGTATCAACTGTCAAATAGGGATTATAACAGCACTTACCTCATAGGGTTGTTGTGAAGGTCAAGTGAGATGATATCTCGTAGTACATAGTATCAAGTAAGTGCTATATACACACTTATTCCCTTTGTTTCAATTTGGATTCTGAGCTGGATCTCTTTCACAATGGTGGCAAATACCTTAGGTGAGCAAACAGCAATCTATTTGTCATTCAAAACCCTTTATAACTACCCCTCCTTTTATACTCCGTCATGTACTTTCTTCTATCCAGTGACACTTGTCTTTTTCTTGCTAGTTCTCAAACAAGACATAAGCATTTTCTTTTCTTTTCTTTTTTTTTTTTGGCTAGGCAATGGGGTTAAAGTGACTTGCCCTGGGTCACACAACTAGTAAGTGTCAAGTATCTGAGGCCAGATTTGAACTCAGGTCCTCCTGACTCTAAGGCCAGTGCTCTATCCACTGCATCACCTAGCTGCCCCACATATAGGCATTTTCTATGGCTATACCCCATGTTTGGAATGCTCTCCCTCTTCATCTCTGCCTTGTGGCTTCCTTCAAGTCCCAGCTAAAGTCCCACCTTCTACAGGGAAGCCTTTCCTAATCCCTCTTAATTCTAGTGCCTTCCCTCTATTGATTATCTCCATGTATCCTATATATAACTTGCTTATAGTTCTTTGTATGATGTCTTCCCAATTAGATTGTGAGCTCCTCAAGGACAGGGATTTTTTTTTTTTTTTGCCTTTCTATAGCCCCAGTGCTTAGCAGAGTGCCTAGCACATAGTAGCTACTTAATAAATGTTTAATGACTGACTGTTTTGTGTCTTATCTGATGTTGAGAATGAAAAGCTAGAGACGATGAGGATGGGATCTGGACCCCAGAAAGGAAAAACTCTGGACTTTCCTACATGGCCAAATTTCTGGCATTCACCTGAGGCTATAATCCCATCAACTGGCCTTTGATTGTGGCTATGCCCAATCTCCCAGTTCTGTTACCCTTCACCTAGCCTAGCCCTACCTATGGCCCCTGGCCCTTTCCCACCCTTAATCCTGGCTAGGCTCCATTCTCCCTTGGCCATGCGGTCCAGGTCCCAGGAGTCCTGTTCACCCCAGCTTACTGGCCACTCCCATTCAGATCTTCCTTAGACCCCTCCTCCAGTCACCCCAAACTACTTGGCCACTCCTAGATCCCTCCCACAGTCTTCCTGTATATAAGGTCCATCTTGTCTCTATTAAGATGCTCAGATTTGGGGCAGCTCAGTGGTGCAGTGGATAGAGCACCGGCCTTGGATTCAGAGGACCTGAGTTCAAACCTGGCCTCAGACACATAACACTTACTAGCTGTGTGACCCTGGGCAAAGTCACTTAACTCCATTGGCTAGCCAAAAAAAAAAAGAAAAAAAAAAAGATGCTCAGATTCTAACAATCTAGCCACTGCTCAGATTCTTAGAATCTAGCCAGTACCTCACAGACTCTCAGATTCCTCAAGAGTCTGGCTGATATGGTGGATCTTTAATAAACCTTGTCTTTGGCTAAAAGAAAGCTTGGGTGGAATTCTTTTGGGTAGGACCCGTGTGTCATGATCTCGGGGTCCCAGTACCCTAAACCTCTAGACCTCATTAGAGAGACAGAGTTTCCAGGTAATTAATAATCAATTTATTAATTAGGCTAGCAAATAATAAATTGATGGTCAGTGGTTTCTCTTGGTAACCAAAGACCTGACCATGGAGATCCCAAATGCTTAAATATCTTTGGAAAAGGAGGTATCCCCGACAGATGAAAATCAACCCTGATTGGTAAACAATTAATGAGGGAGTAGACATATTAATTAGGACGTTGGTTAAAAGTCTTCAGCTCCTCTTGCTGAGAATGTGACTTGATCATGAGACTCAGCTGCCTCCAGTAAACTGGACAAAGGAATCCATTGCTACCCAGACCACTCTGGTTGGTTTTCTCCTTCATAAACTGGGTCATCCTAAATGCTAATGGAGGGTTCCAAGGACAGGAGCTCGCTTCCTTGGGGCAAAAACTCACCTGGACTGAATTCCATTTGCACTTTAAACAGAAGTAAGATCTTCTATCTGGTTGGGTCCTGCCCAAGAACAAAGAGCATATCCCTAAGGATTTGGACAATCTCATCTATTAGCAATACCCCTCAGAGACTGACTGAATGACCTGCAAGGGCTGGTCCTTGAATAAGGAAATAGAAAGGAAAAACCTTAAACCTAATTGAACAATTGGTTATTAAAATAATAGAAAAATAATCATTTCTCTTAATGTTAACAATTAAAGAACTAAGAACCAAATTCATTTGTGTTGTTGCATCTTTTGGACTCACATATAATCTTAACAGCTACATGGAAGACACATTGTTGGAGGGGAGTCTTAAAGCTACACTTTGCTCCACTGAATCAAATTCTTTTTTAGTCAACAAACAATGAATGCAATAGAGCCTTTCAGTCAATTGTTTGACTCTAAGAATGTGATCTGCCATAGAATCATATGGGAAACCTATCTGTCACTTTCTTACGTGTTGCAGACCATTCTCACAAAGATTTTGTGGAGTTGAGAAGGTAAGCATATGGGTCTGTGGTTCCTGACATCTACTCTGGTGACTTTTTTTCCACTGTAATGCTGAATGTGATTTTTTTCAAATCTGTTGGTATTTCTCCTCTTTCAGATAGTTTGAGGATTGATCCTTCAAACCTATAAAAATTGTGTCACCTCTAGCATGGACCTATATATACTTGATCTGGTCCAGCTGTTTTTGCTATCTTTACCTTCTCTAGTGCCATTTCCATTTCCTCATCAAGGACAGCACATCAAGAACTAAGGGGGTTAAAGTCTAAATGAGGACTCCACTATCACTGATCAAGAAAATAATTTGTTATAGAAATGTTGATAATCTTTTCCATTTTTAGTCTGTTGTCCTAATTTAATCTTTAAATACTCTTGACATTGTTAACCCAGTTGAATTGAGTCTCATGCCAAGCTTTCTGCAACCTTATTTTTCCTCCATTCTTTCTCACTGTTTTGTGAGGTTATATTGATTAGAATTTTTCTGTAAGGGTCAGGGGTGGAAAGAAGAAAGAAATCCCTGTGGGCCTTGAAGAAAACAACAAGTACGGTAAGGGGATCAGAAGAGAAGTTTGGATGGTTCTGGCTAAACCCAGGGCTAGGAAATCTGGCATATGTCACCTGAGTCTGATTTGGTCTAATAAATGCTTTCTAATGAGTATTCTGACCCAAACCCAGGCCCAGTGGGTAGAAATTACTAGAAGCATATTTCGACTCAATCAATACAAAGAAGGTCTTTCTAACAAACAGAGCTGTCTAGAAGTGGAACAGGATGCATCAGAAGATGTTGGTTAGAGGATAGATAGCCACCTGCCCGAGAGGCTGTAGAGGGATTCATGGATACTGAGAAAGACTGGATTAAGTTGGAAACGGTCAATTCCTGTGGTCCAAAGTAATTCTGAAATCTAAGGCATTGGATCAAAGTCCAAGAAAGAAGCCCCTTTTGGGAACACTGAAGGTGCATTGGGGATTCCTTAGTCAAGACTGACAGCTGCCAAACTACAAGTAAACAAGGTCCAAAGACCATGTGATCTTATTACTGAGAGGTCAGGGTATTTCCCAACAAGTGTATGTGAGACCCTACTGGCAAACAGGGCAGCTTTCTACACAGATAACACAGGTCCAGTACACACATGCTACCTTCAAACCAGGAAACCAAGACTACTATACTGGGGACAGAATCTACCTCCCACAGATAGGTCAAGAGGAAATGGGCAGAATGCCAGATTTTCACAGACCCTCTAAGCTTGATGAAATCTTAACTGCCTTTGTAAACCTTAAATGTGGTCGTCTGAGGCCTGGAGGAGAGAAGGAACTCTTTTCAAAGTCACACAGACAGCTGTGGGGCCACCACTAACTGAACTACAGTTGTTTAAAATGTACAAAAATGCTTTCCTTTCTCAAGTGCTTTGTGAGCAGAACCAAGAGAACGTTGTACACAATAAGTCACATTGTGCGATGACTAACACTGATAAACTTAACTCTTCCCAGCAATACAAGGATCTAACACATCTCCAAAGGCCTTGTGATGGAAAATGCTATCCACATCCAAAGAAAGAACTATGGAGTTTGAATGCAGATGGAAGCATACTATTTGCTATTTTTTTTTCTTCTGTTGAGTTTTGTTTCCTCTTTCTGGTGGTTCCTCCTAATTCTTACAACATCACTAATGTGAAAATATGTTTAATAGGAATGTATATGTATAGCTTATATAAGATTGTGCACCCTCTTGGGGAGGGTGGTGGGGAGGAAGGGGGAGAAAAATTTTAAACTCAAAAGCATATGGAAGTGATTGTTGATAAATCAAAATAAATTAATTTAAAAAAATAAAGTACTTTGTGAGGTAGGCAGTACAGATAGTATTCTGATCTTGCAATTCTCATTTAACAGACAGGAAAACTAAAGCCCATAGAGGGCTTCATTTGCCTGTAGTGCCACAGACAGATAATTGGTGGCTAAGCAGAAACTGGATCCCAAGGATCTCTTGATTCCATATCCACACACCAACAATTTAGTTCAACAGCAGAAACTGATAGGATTTTATCAGAGAAAATGACGTAAGAGAGGACTTTTCCATTGGACTTGAAGCTGAAATCTGCATTATGTGGTGTCTCCCCCATTAGAACATGATCTCAACGAGAGTATGGACTGTCTTGCTTTTTCTATTTGTATCTTCAGAGCTTTGCACAAAATAAGCACTTAAATGCTTTTTTCAATCGCTCATTCATTCATTTCCACTGCCACAAGCTCCTCCCCTTGGGGTCTCTCTCTGCAGACTTCTGGACACTCTGCTGGGCCCCAGGCCTCCTTTCGCTAAACTGAAGAATTTCTGGGACCAAGATGGGGCTGCACCATCTAGCCCAACCCTTTCATTTTAGAAGAAACCACGGGCCCTGGAGAGAAGGGACTAGACCAAGGTCACATGGGGATTCAGTGGCAGAGGTGGGATCCCGGGCCTCTACAGCAGTCCAAGTTTCGCGCACAACTCGCGGCCTTGCCCGCGGAACCCAGGCAGGAAGGCCGGCCCCAGGCCGCTGGGCGCCGAGTAGGCAAAGCTTAGCGCCGTACTCTGCCGGGAGGTTCGAAGTTTCAGCCGGCCCCGCCCAGTTCTGTCCCGCTCCTCCCCGCCCAGCTCCGCGCTGCGCCAGCCCCAACCCCACTGGAAGGAGCGCTCATGAATATGCAGATTGCGGAGGAAGACTATTTAAAGGTGTCCCGGCCACGCGCCGCTCCCCTCCTGGTGCTGCCTGCCGCCCTCCTCGGCCTTCTTGTGGCCCCCATCGCCCCCATCCCTGAAGCCTCCGCGCGGTCGTCTCTGCTAAGTCATTAAGTAACTGCGAAGGAGGCCGCAACATGTCTGACAAACTGCCCTACAAAGTCGGTAAGACAGAGGGGGAAGGGAGGAGGGAGTACCGGGTGGGTTACGGCGCACTCGAGGATTGCATGAGGCTGGGGTTTGCAGCCGTCCCCGGGGGTTGCACTGTGGCTACCAATAGGCGGGCTTGCAGTGGGTCCCTGGGACGGCCTGGGGAGACCCGCGGATTTGGTCTCTTTGAATTGAAGGTTTGGCACGTTGGCCTGGAATAGCCTAGCGGGGATCCGGCGCGGTGCCTATTGGGAACTGTAGTTCTCCGATGGCTGCAACCCAAGATGGGAGGTGGAGGGGAAACTACTAGTCCCAGTGTGCCCTCCTTCGCTTGGCTGCCGTAGGACTGGGGGCTGCGAAAAGCGTGCTTAGGGGCGGGGCTTTAATGGGCAGGTGGCTAGGGGACCCCGGGAAACCGGGCCGAGCTGGACCCTGGAGTTGTGGGACTGAGAGCCACCTCTTTCCAAGACTGAACCCACCCAATTGAGGCCCACCCTGGAAGGACATGAAGTTGGGGATAAAGTTTGAGACTAGGAGAGCCCTGGAGTGGGAGCCAGGAGATCTGGGTCTAGATTCTAGCCCTGGCACCAACTTGTTGGGTGACTTTGGCCAAGTCTCTCTGGGCCACTCAAAAATGAAGTGGTACAGACGCGGGCGGGGGGGCGGGGGTGGAGGATTGATCGCCAAGGGCTCTCTCTCTCAACATTCTCTGTTGCTTGTTCTGGCATTTGGGGTTCTGAGAGGGAATAAAATGAGAAGAGCCCGGGACATGGGGGTCAGAAGGCCAGGATTCAGTTCCCGTCTTCTGACCCCGACTAGCAGTTGTGTGATTTGGGGAAAACACTTAATCTTTCTGAGTGCCCCTTTCCTTAGCTATTAAAAAAAAGTTTTACAAATAATTGACACTTACCTCTGAGGAAAATGATTTGTAAATCTTAAAGTGATACAGGAATAAGAATGAAATGAGATAATAGCACCAACCTCACAGGTTTATTAGGATTAAATAAGATAATATTTGCTTAACACAGTGCCATAGTAGTCACTTAATATAACTAGATCTGTCATTCATATATGCATACATGCACCTATGTATGTATCTGTCGTTGATATATACATACATCTATGTGTGTATGCATGTATTTATCCATCCATCTCTGAGCCCAGCACTGCCTGTGCCCCCTTCTCAAAGAATTCATAGTTGAGGTGAGGGGACCAGTCTTGCACATACACAGATAAAGATACAAGGCCCTGGATGCTCAGGGCTCCGAAAGGGCTACAAGCTAAACCCTATGACAGCGCCAGGGAGAAGTAAGATTTGAGCTAGACTTTGAAGGATGGAAAGGGCTTTGACAAGTAAGGTAAATCTCAGTAGTCCTCAGGCTCTACTGGAGGGTCTGCTGAGGAGGTGATTTGGGCTGTTTGGAAGTTCAGGTGTGTTGGAGGGGTTGAAGATTGGAATGCTCTTTCTATAACACCATGCTTGCTCCATGGTAGTCAGGGAAGACTTTATGAAGGAGCTCTGCTGGCCTGGCAGGAGGGATAGAGGAGGTGGTAGTATTTTGTCTCTGCACATAGGACACAATGTTCTCCCTTGCCCCTGAGGCATTCTTGTTTTTCTCTGTTCCTTCCCTTGGTTCTTGCCATCTCTGTTTTGCCAAAAATTATCTAGTTTCCCTTACAGGGGCATGGTAGCCACAAGGCCCCCATTTAAAGAGCCCCAAGAAGTTTTCTTGAAGTTGGAAATCCTAGTGTTCAGGGAAAGGGATGGTCACGGACTGTATAATTCATTCAATAAACATTTATTAATCTCTGGTTATGTTCTCTGTCTATAATACTTTTGGTTCCTGGAATTCCTCAGGTACATACTAGGTGATGAGACAAGCCTTTCACAGGAATTGTAGACTTTCCAAAGGCATTGGATTGGCTGTTAGTAGACTCCTTTCTGATTTTAGCTTTGACATGCCAACTTGACGTGAGATGTGGGGCAAGACCCCCTCTCTGGGTCTCAATTTCCTCTTCAGTAAAGTGAGAATGATAGGGCTTAGATGATCTCTACCACCTCAGTCTGTGTTCTGTAGTCCAAGGCCCCTTTCCATTTCTGACAGTGCCTTCATAGCAGGCAGTTTTAGAAATGTTTGCTGAATTTAACCTTTTGTGCTATTAAGAGCTCCCTCTAACAGAATCTTCTTCTCTAGTCTCTGCTGATCTCCCTCTTTATTCCTATATCACTGAGTCTTTGTGGTATAATACTGTATATAACCAGACCTTTGCAGGAGATACCTCCCAGTAGTTTGTGGTTGCTTTATGCCATCAGGGCACCTTTTGAGGGTGTTTTATAATTTATAAAGTACTTTTCTTCACAAGCAACCCAGTGAAGTACTACAAATTAACCTATTAACTTTAATTTACAGTTGAGAAAACTGAGAGGTTTATGTGACTTGCTCAAGGTCACATTGATAGAGACAAACCCAGGCCTTCTTTCCACAACACTTTATGTGTCTTAGATTTGTAATTGTTGTTTGTCCTTCGTTCTGGAAGAAGACCAGTTCTTCTTCTTTGGGAAGAAGTTCTTCAACCTTGGGAAGGTTGATGTCATGATTTGCAAATGAATTGGATTTAAGAGTTATGCAAAGTCACCAGCTTCACTCTCTCCCTGGCAGCTGGCTGGGTCTTGTGGCGAGATACCGATCTGAAGGACTTGAGATGGCCCCAGATATAGTGGAACACCTTGGCCTTTTTAAGCTAAGTTCTGTCCCAGGTCTCAATTTGTCTGAGGCAACACCCATTGATGTATTTGATCAAATGTGGACTCTTTGTAAAATTCAAGATCAACCATTACCTCACTAACCTCTATTCTCTAGTGTATCACACTAGAAAAATGCCAGCTTTGGTGTTGGACGTACTACCTATTTGATCTTGGGCAAGTCCTTGTCTACAGAGTAAAGATTTTAGTTTAGATGGCCACTAAGATCACTTACAGCTCCAAAAATGTAACCCAGGAGAACAGAGGCTCCAATCATACTCAATTCTCAGTAATTTCTAGTTCTCATTTTTATATCTTTGCACATGTCATTGCTTCTCCACTGCCAATTCATATCCCTCATCTCTGGAACCAGCCTTAAAACTCATTTCTTCTGGGAAACCTTCCATGATTAAACCTTCCATGACTACTCAGTAGTTATGTACTGTAAATTCTATAATGCTCAAAGGGAATTGAAGCCTTCACTATAGTAAGATGGGGAGCACACTTTTGAAGATCTAGGAGGGAAACAAGGGGGTGGCTAGCAGATAGTTAGAGATTAATATCTTTCTTTATAAGAGTGTTTAGTCTGATTTATTGTTTTTTAATGAATTCTGTGTTCAGTCAACTGTGTGATCAGAGCAAAAACAATAATAAAGATCAGTCAATCAACAAGCATTTATTAAGTGCCTACTGGGTGCCAGGCACTATGCTAAGTACTAGAAATACAAAGAAAGGCAACACATACCCCTCAAATAACAGCCTTTCTTCTCAAGGAGTTCACTGTTTGAGGGGAGAGAAAGCATGCAAATAACTACTATGTACAAACAAGGTAGAGATGGGGTAAATCTAAGAGGGAAGGCATTAAGATTAAGGAGCTCTAGGAAAAGCTTCTTGTAGAAGATAGGACTTTAGCTGTCTTGAAGGAAGTCAGGAAGTAGATGGAAGTGAGGAGGGAGAAAGTTTCAGGCATGAAGGAGTGAAGACAAAATTCTATTTTGTTTTATTAGGGGTGGGGAGGCAATCAGGGTTAAGTGACTAGCGCCGGGTCACACAGTCAGGCCCTCTGGACTCCAGGGCCGGTACTCTATCTATTGTACCAGCTGACTTTGACAAAATTTTAAAGGGCCCAATCCTCAGGGCGCTTCTATTCTGTTGGAAACTATATATACCTATAAATACAAACTGTATTCCAATAATAAATTCCAAATATATCCCACATAAAAGGTAATTTTGCTGAGGTGCAGGTCCTAGCAGTTTGGGGAAGCCAGGAAAGTCCTGTTGTAAGAAACAGTGCTTGAGCTGAGTTGTGGATACAGATGGGGATCATAAGAGGCAGAGGTGAGGAGAGAGTGCATTCGAGGCATGGGGAACAGCCTTACAAGACCTTGGTAGGTTGTGTGAGGAGCAATAAGCAAGCCAATTTGGGGTGATTGTAGAGTGTAGGCAGGGGTATGATGCGTAGTAAATCTGGAAAGATAGTCCCAATAGCAATGCCAAATAGAGGAAATTTGGATTTAAAGGCAGTAGGAAGTTGCTGTAACATTTTGAGCAGGGGAATGATGTGTGCAGTCACATTTAGAAATAATGTAAAGTAATGATTTTCATATAGCATTTTTAAAGTTTGCAAAGCACTGTGTGTGTGTATTTGTGATGTATATTTTAAAGAATAAATAACCAGCTATCCAAAAGTGAAGGGTAGTAGGCTACCTTGAGAAGTTATAAGTTTCCCATTATTGGTTATAAGTTGGACCAGGTACACTCTGAAGTTCTTTTCAGCTCTTGGGACTCTGGGATTTCCTGAGGCTTTCTATTCCTGGCTTGTGCTCACTGAGATTGATAAGTGTGAGGCAGGTCCCCTGCCCTCAGAGAGCTTATAATTTTGTCAGAAGCAGCAAACTCAGAATATACTTGATAGGAGAGCAAAGGGGAGCTTCTTCCCCTTTCTCTTCCCTCTCCCCTCCCCCCTCCATGGTGCTTAGTTTGTCTTTTCCTCTGCCCCTGCAGCTGACATCAGCCTGGCTGCCTGGGGACGCAAGGCCCTGGACATAGCAGAGAATGAGATGCCTGGCCTGATGAAACTTCGAGAGATGTACTCAGCCTCCAAGCCCCTGAAGGGTGCCCGGATTGCTGGCTGCCTCCACATGACCGTGGAAACAGCTGTTCTTATTGAGACCCTGGTGGCCCTGGGAGCCGAGGTGAGTCCATACGGAGCATCAGAGGAGCCAGCAATGGGATCTGGGAGCAGAAATACATGGGGCTGGGGTTGATTCAGGCAGTTCTGGAGGCCTTCATGGACAGTGACCTCTCTATTCCATGCCGAGGTACAGCAGAAAGGGTGCTGGATTTGGAGCCAGAGGGACCTTGGTTCAAATCTCAGCTCTGACATTTGCCACCTGTGTGATCTTGGGGAAGTCAGTTGATCTCTTGGGCCATCAGTTTCCTTGACTGTAAAAGTTAGACTAGTTAGCCTTTGATATCCCTTTCATCTCTAAATCTATAAAGGTGAATGATCTCTCTCTTTTGTACAGGCATTTATACTTGTTATGACAAGTTTGGTTTTTTGGGTTTTTTTTGCCCCTACACTGCTGCCACTGTGAGATTTCCTCACAACAGTATGTGATATAAGTGGGGCAAGAATTAACCCCATTTTGGGGGGCAGCTAGGTGGCGCAGTGGATAGAGCACCGGCCCTGGAGTCAGGAGGACCTGAGTTCAAATCCGGCCTCAGACCAAACACTTGACACTTACTAGCTGTGTGACCCTGGGCAAGTCACTTAACCCCAACTACCCCCCCCAAAAAAAAGAACCCCATTTTGTCCTCAGAAAAGGGAAAGTGATTTGCCCAAGGCTACACAATACTGGCAATCAGGACTAAAACCTGCTCTCCTGACTCTCAACCCAGGGACCCCTGCTGTGAGTTGACCTTCTGGACCCATCATGTATACTGATTGATAGCTCTTTTGGCCTCCGTTCAAGTTGACTTCACTACATTGACCTTGGGCTGCTATTCTCTGTTTTTGTGAATGACCCCTTGTCTCCTGGTTTTTGCAGGTACAGTGGTCCAGTTGCAACATTTTCTCCACCCAGGACCACGCAGCAGCTGCCATTGCCAAAACTGGAATTCCTGGTAAGTCCTCTTGTGAGTGTAGCTCACACCTAGGCCAGGGACTCTTGGGTAGCGGGGAGCTGGAGGAAAAGGCCTCCAGGATGGGAAGACTTCAGCTACTTAAAGGGCTTAAGCACATGGAAGAGGCCACAGGCTCATTCTGTGTGGTCCAGAGAGAATAATGAGTACCAACTGGAGAGAAGTTACAGGGATGCAGATTATGATAGGGTTGAAGGAAGAACTTCTTAAGAATAATAGCATTTATATAGTGCTTTACACAAGTCATCTAGAACTGCCTCAGTAGATAGTGGTGCTGATAACTTTGGAGATGCCATTCAAGGGACTCCTGCCGTGGCATGAGACTGGGGGTGGGGTGAGAGGGCATAGGTCATAGGATCATTGGATAGAACTGGAAGGGACCTCAGGGGCCACCCCCTTTCTTTGACAGATGAGGAAACTGAGGCCTTGCCAGGTTAAGTGACACCCCAGATATCCCAGGTAGCAAGAGCCAGATCTGGGATTTGAACTTAGATCCTCTAACTCCAATTCCAGCATTTTTTTTTTTTTTTTTTTTTGCTGTGCCAGGCTGACCCTCTCCAGGGGCCATATGATTCTGTGAAAGAAGTAGGATTGGAGTGGCCAGGGGAAGTTGGTCCGTGACAGTGGGAATGTTTCTTGGAGGGATGGGTGGGAGGGGTACTGTATTGATATTAATGATGACTGTCGAGCCCATGGGGAAATTAGAGAGCCTGGGTGAAACCATAAGAAACAAATCTAGGCTTTCATTTGACCTTCTGATGAGAAGGTATCAGGTCCCTGCTCTGCTCAGATCTGGGTGAGGCTCTCTCAGAGTAGGAAGAAAACAGTGGTGTTTCATTTTCTCTGTCTGTAAGTGTGGCTTAGCATAGGCAGAGTTCTGTGTCTGAGGCTAATGGCCTTGAGCAAAGAGAGGCTGATGAGATGCTTGGGAGGGTGAGGAGGCTGCCTTAGACATGTCAGAGCAGAAAGGAGCCAGAAGTGCTTTTGATTCCCAACCCCTGCCCTGGTGTGGGAGGTGTGTACATTGGGCAGCCCTTTTTGGTTTTCCATCTCTGTGCTTTGAGGCACTGGACTTTGAACTAGAAGGAAAAAGCTTTATTTGCAGAATGTTTCTTTTTTGCCCTTTGCCCAGGGTTTGCGACATTAGTAGTTTGGTCCCTCTGCTGAGCTAACAGGAAAGCTGATGCCTTGCAATGCCTTTTTCCCAGACCATGGTTGGGTCAGAAGTCTCCTGTGTGTGCACTGAAATAGGGGGTGGCATCATGACCTGCCATCCACTTTCCCTCCATGAGCTTCTTTCTTGGTGGTGTCTTATATAACACATGTAAAGTGCT
Organism: Vombatus ursinus; assembly: GCF_900497805.2. Taxonomy (NCBI): domain Eukaryota; kingdom Metazoa; phylum Chordata; class Mammalia; order Diprotodontia; family Vombatidae; genus Vombatus; species Vombatus ursinus. The sequence goes on from NW_020954563.1 coordinate 10,624,337, forward strand.
TTGCAAACCTTAAAGCACAACATGAATGCTAACTGATATTACAACTATTCTCTGGTTCTTCTCTACTCTTCTCTCTACCCCACCCTACCCCCGATCCCCCAACACAGACTTTTTGTAACAGCTATAGAGGTGGTTAAGCCCTGTATTCAGGAACCCAGGAGCTCTTCCTTGGGGCTGACCAGGGCAGTCCTTGGTTCTTAGATTTGAGCTGGGTGGAGAATTCCCCCCTGGCTTGGCCTCTTCTCATAGGTCTCTGATACTGCTAGAAAAGTCAAAGAAAGAAGTACTGGGGATACGAAGTTTCCTTGGGGAGATACTGTGCCTCTTCTACTCTTGGGAGCCTGGCTTAGAACTGGAGGGAGGTCCCTGGTGGGAAAGCTCCCTCTGTCCCTTGATCTGGAGGTCAGGGCCCAGGAGATCAGAGTTCTCCTGGTGCCAGCCACTAGTTGGGTGGGCTGTGTATGAGGCCTGGCTCTGATTCTTCCTTTAATTGCTCCTTATGCCTGTAGAATAAAAAAATGTCTGACAGTAGTTTGTATCCAAGGCTCTCCATAATCTCCCTGTCCAGATTCGTCTCATCCCATTCTCCTACCTGTCTTCTGTGCTCCAGACAAACTGGACTGTTGTTTTTCCCCTAATCTCGCCCTGCCCACCTTCACACAGGCCTGGACCCCTTTTCTGTCCTCATCTCCATTTGCTGAAATCCTCCTTTTCCTTGAGGACCTTACTTAAGTGTAAGTAACATCTTCCTTGATGCCCCAGCTGAAAGTTCTATCTCCTCAAGTTTCCCTAGAGCACTTTGGTTTTGTTTGTTTTTTTTTTTTTTAGGCAATTGGGATTAAGTGACTTGCCCAGGGTCACGCAGCTAGTAAGTGTCAAGTGTTTGGTCTGAGAATGGGTTTGAACTCAGGTCCTCCTGACTTCAGGGCTGATGCTCTATCCGCTTCGCCACCTAGCTGCCCCTGAGCACTTTGTCTTGATCTCTTCTCTACCTGCATCACGTGCTTCCTTATAGCATTCTTATTTGTGTACATGTTGTGTCCTCAACCTGTCAATTGTAAGCTCCTTGAGGGTCCAGCCTGTGCCGTGTTTCTAGCTTTGGGCTTCCTGTACTGAGCATAGGTACTTGAGTATTTTTGCACTCAAATGTTTGGTCAATTGTACTGAATTCCTCACCTTCATTCTCCCACTCTTGCCTCAGTGTATGCTTGGAAGGGGGAGACTGATGAGGAATACCTCTGGTGCATCGAGCAGACCCTCTATTTCAAGGATGGGCAGCCCCTCAACATGATCCTGGATGATGGTGGGGACCTCACCAACCTTATTCATACCAAATACCCTGAGCTCCTAAAGGGTAAGGAGGAACATGGGGGCATGGGGATCGACAAGGGTAGAATGCTGGAGGTGTTCAGGGGTGGCGTATGGGTTCTTCTAGGGAGTCTGGTTAGGGAAGAGGCTGCCAATCCCAGAAACCTTGGCTTCACCGAGGAAGGGTGGCTGGGGGATGTCAGAGTTTCCCCGATAAGGAGGCCTCAATGGCTGTTTTTGGCCCTTGGAAGGAAAACGGTGGCTTTTTCAACCCTCCCAAAGGTAGTACAGTACTAAACAATGGAAGGAACCCTGAAAATGGAATTGGAAGAACCGAATTCAAATTCCAGCTTTGTTACTAGCTCAGTAACCTTGGACTAGTCATTTTCCTTAGCTGTGCTTAGTTTATTCATCTGTAAATTGGGAGAGTTAGACTGGATAATGTAAAAGTTCTCTTCCTTTTTTGTGATCCTATGAAAGGAAACTCAAGGAGCCATTTTTTCCCCCTGGAAATCAGGGCAAGGCCTAAAGTGGAGTCTGTGCACCTGGTCCTGAGCAGAGTTTAGTATGGCCGGGCTTTGCCCTCCTGTGGAGCAGGATGGTGAACTGACAGCTCATAGTGGAGCCCTTGGGGGTGCTTTTCCTGGGGAGCCTCCTCCCACACAGAGCCGTCTTCATGCTAAGCCTCCCCTGAGGCTAGAGTGGGAGGGAGAAAGGGAGGAACCATCCTAATGGCCTTGGGAAGTTTTATTCTGGACACTGCTATTATCTCAAGTTCTTGGGGCCTAGAGCAGAGAGGGAGGAAGGGCACCGCTCAGGTTCTGGCCTGATCTCAGTTTGGAGTCTGGGTCTCCATTCTAGAATAGGGACCTCCTTTTTTTTCTGGAGTTTGTCCAGGAAGAATTGAAAGGGTAAATATCTAAGATTGGAGTTGAGGCTGGGGTGCAATGGTGGGGCACCCTATGTGTAGGAATGTTGGGATCCTGGATTCCTTTCCCCAAATAACCCTGATCCAGGCCCCTTTCCTCAGCCTCAGGCCTGAGGGACTTTGGGTGAGGCCATATACAATTTAAAAAATGCTTGGATTGGGTGACTGGGGAGAAAAATCTGGTGACCTGGAGCTGACGTAGGTGTTTCTCCTGTTTTGGTCATCTGGACCATAGATCAGAGATTTACTGCTTTTTGGGGCCAGGGAGTGCTCCTTCCCAGGAACCTTTCCCCCATGTACCTCACCCACCACGAATACCTGAAAGTCCACTCTTAGAGCTGTATGTCGTTGGGCTGAGACCTTATTATTCCTTGTTAATAAAGATATACCCTATGGAAAGGAAAAAGCAGTGGCCTTTGTTAAGCCACTGGGTGATCCCTGACTGCTCCTGAGATACAGGTTTGAGGGGCAGGGAGAATGGTGAAGTGGGAAGAGGAATAGACTTGTAATCAGGACAGCAGGGGTCCAGGTCTTGACTCTGCTAGTAATCTGCTGTGTGACTTTGGGTCTCAGTTTCCTCCTTTTTAAAATAAGGGTGCTGGACTAGATCATCTCAAAACTCCCTCTTAGCTTCATTTTCAAAGTCCGAAAAAAATGAGAATATTTGACTCCAAGCCATGGTTTCCTGGCAACACAGTGAATGGAGGAGCTCTAGGGAAGATAGAAAGGCATGAGACTTCCTCCACCTACACTAGTACCACATGAAATGACTTCACTTGGGGGAAGAGGTGGGAGGGTGCGGAAGCAGTGTTGACTTTCCTCACTGCTGGGCTTTTCCTTCTTCCCCCCTCCCTCAGGGGTGGACTATGATGGTGGAAGGACTACAGGGAGTCCGTTTCTCACCATCACCCTCCCAAACTGCAGGCTATAAGCAAGGTGACACCTGTTAAATGGTGATGGGGATTTAATTAAGGGTGGCTCCAGAGGGCTTGAATTGTAGGGGACTGGTCCTAATGGAGCATCCTTTGGCTCAGGCATTAGAGGCATCTCAGAGGAAACCACCACAGGCGTCCACAATCTGTACAAGATGAAGGTCAATGGAGTCCTGAAAGTGCCAGCCATCAATGTGAATGATTCTGTTACTAAGGTACTACTATCCTCTCCTGAATTTCAAATCCCCTCCTCTCCAGGGACTCAGCAGCCTCTCCACCCCTGCCCCAGAGTGTACCATTTGCCAGGCTCAGGTAACCACACTCACATTGTTCAGCGTAAGATTTAGTTTACAGGGCCCTTCTATGGTTTTCAGGATAGTTTATATCCACACACATATATATATAATACTATATACATATTGTATAGAACATTTATTTATTCATTCTCATTTGAGCCTCAGAAACGGCCCTGTAGGCAGGCCAGGTGAGGTGGTAGTTCCTAGGGACCAGCATGATGTAGTAGACAGTGTGGGACTTGGAGTCCATGAGACTTGAATTTATATACAGGTTCCCACTCTGTCACATGCTAGCTGTGTTACTTTAGGTAAGTCACTTAACCACTCTGGGCCTTAGTTCCTTCATCTGTAAAATGAGGGGGTTGGATTGGATGACTTCTAAGGTTCCTTCCAGCTCTAAATCTGTGATCTTATGATCCTGTGATTTATTAGCCCTGTGAGCAGAGACAAGGCACATGAACCCTGTGTTTGTTTCCACATCTGTAAAAACGGGATCAAAATACTTGCACTGCCTGGCTCACAGGGTGGTTGTGATAAAAGTGCTCTGTAAATCTTAAAGTGCTTTAGAATGTATGTTGTTAGTTACTGATGTTCCCATTTTATAGATTAGGAAATTAGACGTTCTGAGATTTATAAAATCACAGAATGTTTGAGTTGGAAGGGACCTTAGAAATGAGAAAACTGAGGCCCAGAGAGGGAGGTAACTTACCAAAGGCCATATCATACTAATAGTAGAACTGGACCTAGAATCTAGGGCTCCTGGATCTGGAGGGCAATAGGGAGTCCTTCTGAGTTCTTGAGCTGGGGAGGGTCACAATAAAAGCTTCCTGGTGTCCATGGGGGGATTGCTTCCTCCTTACTTTACCTCCCTTCAGAGCAAATTTGACAACTTGTATGGCTGCCGTGAGTCCCTCATCGATGGCATCAAACGAGCCACAGATGTGATGATTGCAGGCAAGGTGGCTGTGGTGGCAGGCTATGGTGATGTGGGCAAGGGCTGTGCTCAGGCTCTTCGGGGCTTTGGTGCCCGGGTCATCATCACCGAGATAGACCCTATCAATGCACTGCAGGCCTCTATGGAGGGTGAGTAAGGGGCCAGAAGAGGCTGTGAGGGTCACGACTTGGGGTCCTCAAGGGTGATCACAGGGCTAATGTCTGTATGTGTGTGTCTGTGCTCAGGTTACGAGGTGACCACCATGGATGAGGCCTGCAAAGAGGGAAACATCTTTGTCACCACCACGGGATGCATAGACATCATCTTGGGCAGGTGGGGCCCAGCTCCTTGTGGGGGGGGCCTCCATTTGTCCTCCCAGTGTCCTTGCCCATCTCCCTGTACATTCCCCTACCTCTTCCTGTCCTACTCTGTATTTTTCCTTCTGGCCCAACACTCCTGCATGCTTCCTTTATTGCTCCCTCCCTTCCATCTGTCCTTCCCTGGGCCCTCAGGCATTCCCTTTGCTCTGTTGCTTCTCTTCCCTTTCAGCCAAGAGTTCCTGCCTGCTTTGTTCCTTAGCTTCTGCTCCCGCTCCCCCTCCCCCTCACCCTGTGGCCCCTGTTTCCTACCCCCACCACAGGCACTTTGAGCAGATGAAGGACGACGCCATAGTGTGTAACATAGGCCACTTTGATGTGGAAATAGATGTCCAGTGGCTGAATCAGAATTCTGTGGAGAAAGTGAACGTGAAGCCTCAGGTGAGGGCCTGGGCATGGGGATTCAGTGGGTTCTTTGTGTATTGTCTGGTGGTTGGGTGGGTAAGCCAGCTCTGGAGTGTGCAAGGTTCGGGTCTGAGGCAGAGGAAAAGTATGACACAATGGAGATGGCATGGGCTCTGGAGTCAGAGGGTCTGAATTTGAGTCCCACTTCTGATACTGCTCCTTATGGTATCCTGGGCAAGTCATTTGTCTTCCTTGGACTTCAGTTTCCTCATTTGTAAAATGAGAGCTTGGATCTCCTGGAAGGTCCCTTCCAGCTCCAGATCTGGAATCCTGTGACATTAGGCTCTGGAGAAAAGAGATGGAAGGACCTTCCCACAGCACTGTGGTTTAGGTGGGAAGAGGGTGGAGCCGAGGTTGTCCTTGGCTAGTATTAAGGGAGTTGGGGTTGGATGGAAGCTGGGGGGAGGTTTCAGTTGTTTAAGACTAGAGCTGTGTGTCTGCTATGAAGCCCTGGCCTTCCCTTCCTTGGGGTTGCAAGCTCTCCTTCCCTTTTGGAGCTTGTGCTGAAACACTCCTGCATACTGACACACAACCATGTAGAACTACTTTCTCTGCCCCCGGTCCACTTAAAAGAGACACTGACAGAAAGGGTCACTGTTCTCGATGGATGCATTAGTTGAGGGAAGGGAGACAGGGACTATACAGTGTTGAGCCTGGTTGCTGATAACTCACTGGAGAACATTTCTTCAACCTCCTTGAACTGCCATGGCCTCCAAGACCACATGGATCTTTCTTGGGTTGGAGGAAAGCCGTCTAGTGCCTTCTCCCATCCCCCAATGTCTGATACACACCTTTGCATATAGTGGTATACATGTGCATGTGTGAGCAATAGCAAAGGCAAATTGGTGATTACTAGTGAATGGCAGAAGTCCAGGGACCCATAGTGCCTGGCTCTGTCCTCAGCCCACCCAAACTTCCCTCTGGCCTGGCTTCATCCGTTGGGCTGCCTCCTTTTTTTGTGTGTAGTTTTAGCCCTGGAGTGACTTGGCACTGGCCCTTACCACCTCTGCCCATCCCTGGGAGACTGAGCCAGAGGGAGGGAAGAAGGGAGAATGAGGCATTTATGTGGGCAGAGACAGGGGCAGAGTAGGAGGTACTTGGCTGGACAAGTGACTAGATGACCATTTGTTGACTATTCTGTCAACAATAGATTCCTATTTAAGTGTGGTTAGGCCTAGGTGCCTTTGGGGCCCCTTCTAGTCTTAAGTTTCTGTGATTTTTGGAGGGTAGAGGATACAGGGGTATTGTTGGTGAGGGGAAAGAAGAGGGAGGTCCATTCCTGGCCTCCAGCCCTCACCTCTCTTGCCCACCCGGCCAGGTGGACCGCTATAAGCTGAAGAATGGGCGACGGATCATCCTGCTGGCAGAAGGCCGTCTGGTCAACCTGGGCTGTGCTATGGGCCATCCCAGCTTTGTCATGAGCAATTCCTTCAGCAACCAGGTGTTGGCCCAGATTGAGCTGTGGACCCATCCGGACAAGTACCCTGTGGGAGTACACTTCCTCCCCAAGAAGGTCAGTGGCTTTGGTGTGGAGGGTCTGGGGGACACATCTAGACCAAACTGGATAGCTTCCTGTCACTTCTCATTGGCCTTTCCCCCATCACATCCCTGAGCATCAGGATTTCCAAATTGTAGTCCTGACTCTTGCTGTGTGACCTTGAGCTAATCCCTTCTTCTGTATGGGTTTTGGTGTCTCTTCCCCACTCCTCTTCCTCAGCTCTTATTCATTGAAGAGGAGGCCACTCTGTGAGAAACAGATGGGATAACAGGGGAGGCTGTTGATGAGTGCAAAGTGTCATGCAGATGCTTGCTCCTAAAGAGAAACAGGCAAGATTGTGGCCCAGGCCAGCCACATACTCAGGCTTCTCTGGGTGGCTCTTTACTGTGGATTGTTTTCCTGCCCCCAGGCAGACGATTCTGACACAGCTGAAAGGAGCCTTTGACACCCTGTAGTCTCTATCTGCTGTCCTACCTAGCAGGCACTCAAGCCCAGTGTTATAAAAGAGGAAAACAGGCTCACATAGGGTGAGGGACTTGCCTTAGGTCATACCAGAAGATAGGGGCAGGTTTAGGAGAAGGGTACAAAACTCTGCCTACTCCAGGCCTCGGTCTCTTTGCACCTCAAGTTCTGAATTCAGCATGAATTTATTTTTTTGTTTTTTTGGTTTTTTTTTTAGGCAATTGGGGTTAAGTGACTTGCCCAGGGTCACACAGCTAGTAAGTGTCAAGTGTTTGGTCCGAGGTGGGATTTGAACTCAGGTCCTCCTGACTTCAGGGCCGGTGCTGTATCCGCTGTGCCACCTAGCTGCCCCAGCATGAATTTATTAAGTGCCTGCAGTAGGCTTGGACTGGAGTATGTAATTAATTTGAGTAATTTGGCTTTGGGAAAAGTCTTTTCTGTACTTGTCCCTGCCCAGCCTTACCCAGTATGGAACTGGGCCGCCTTCTTGTTTGCAGTTAGCTGTCTTCTGTCCCTGGTTTTGGCCAACTGCCCCCAGCACCTTTTTCATCTTGGGGGTTGGGAAGGCTTGTCTTCCCCATTAGTTTCTACCCAGTTCTCTGGGGAGCCAGATTGTGCTTTGGAAGTAGCTGAGCCAGGCCTTTCTCGGTCAGCAAGCATTTACTGGCACCTGCTCGGTGTCAGGCATTGTGCTGGGTGCCACATATACATAAAGAAAAAAAAGAAACAATAGTCGCTGCTCCCAAGGACCTTCTGCCCATCCCATGCACATGTATATAAAAAGTATATGCAAAATGATTTTTTTTTTTGGTGGAGAGGGGCAGCTAGGTTGCACAGTAGATAAAGCGCTGGGCCTGAAGTCAGAAAGACCCAAGTTCAAATCCAGTCTCAAACATTTATTAGCTATGTGACCCTGGGCACTTCACTTATCCCAGTTTGCCTCAGTTTCTTCATCTGTAAAATAAGCTGGAGAAGGAAATGGCAAACCGCTCCATTATCTTTGCAAGAAAACCCCAAATGGGGTCATGAAGAGTTGGACATGACTGAAAAATGACTGAATGACAACAACAAATATAATAGTATATATTATAATGTAATAAGGATGGAAAGGTAGGTTGAGCCAGGTTGTGAAGGGCTTAATGCCAAACTGAGGAGTTTGTATTTGATCCTGGTGAGCTGCTGGAGTTTTTATTGAATATGGGCATGTGGTGTGATCAGATCTGCAGTTGAGGAAAATCACTTTCACAACAGTATGGAGGTTGGAATGGAGAAAGGAGAGCCTTGAAGCAAGGAGTCCCATTAGGAGGCTACTGCAGTAGTCCAGGTGAGAGGTGATAAGGAGCTAGACAAGAGTGGTAGTTGTGTGGAGAGAAGGGGGTGGATCTGAGAGAGATCGTACCCTTCCAGCCTAGTCAAGGAGCCCAAGGTTGGGGCTCTGGGACACAGGGCTCACATTCTCTTGTTCTCCCCTTACAGCTGGATGAAGCTGTGGCTGAGGCCCACCTTGGCAAACTGAATGTGAAGCTAACAAAGCTGACAGAAAAACAGTCCAAGTACCTGGGCCTCTCCACAGAGGGCCCCTTCAAACCTGACCACTACCGGTACTGAGTCCTGCCCAGCTCAAAGACTCCCAGTGACCAACCACATTTTCTGGCCTTTCCAGCCCCTCCTGCACAGAGTAATAAAGGGCATCTCTGCTGTGTCATCCCCGTAGCTGCCAGCCAGCCTGGCTTTTTTTTGGATCATGTTTGTGTCTAGCATTGCACCGGTGTTGGGGTGAGGGGGTGGGAGGAAGAGGAAGCAACCAAGGAAACAAGCTGCCTCACAAGCCCAGCCTGGCATCCCTACCCTGAACTGTGAAGAGACTGTGTCCTGCGCAGTCTGCTACAAATCGGGCCTGTAGTCTCTGACCTTAGACCTCTGACTCCTAGACAGTTTGCACTGTGGCAGCATTTAGGATGTTAGCTCTCAAAAGGACATGGAGAATATCTATTCCAACTTTATCTTGTTGTGGATGGGGAAACAGACTTGGAGAAGGAGTGGCGTGCCCAGCTTATGCCCCATTAGTGGCTGAAACCAGGTCTCCTTGCTTCTAGGTCAGAGTGTTTTCCACAGCCCACACAGCATCAGTGTGCTTGGTTTTCCCAGCTCCTGAAGTCAGCTTATTATCATTCAATCAGCAAACACTTATTAAATGCCTGCTATGTGCCAGACACTGTGTTATTCGCTGGGGATACAAAAAGAGGCACAAGGAACTCACAGTCTAATGAGGGAGCCAGCATGGAAGTAAATATATACAAAACAAGCTATATACCAGGGTAAATAGGAAATAATTAACAGAGAGAAGGCAGTGGAATTATCTCTGCTTATGTCCTGTGTTCTACCAGTTTGGTGCTGTGGCAGTTTGGGCTTGGGCAGTTGAGAAAAGAGGGTGAGAGGTCAGTGCTGGACACAGCTGGAGGCAATGGAGTGCAATTAAGCGATCAGAACAGCTTTTTACAAGCGACTGACTGACTATAAAGGTAGGATCATTGTCCTCTGTTTGAGGAAACAGGGTTGGGAGGGATCTAAGTGAGGCCCCTTTTCCCTCTAGCCATGGTTAGATCCAATAGGGCTGAGCTTCCAGGTATCTGGGATGTTCACTACATTCTGACAACAGTTAACACTTCTGTTTCAGATATTCTAAAGATTCCTCCATTTTACAGCAGGGTTGGGGGTGAGAACTGAGGCTAGGTCCCTTCCTGATTTAATGTTCTGCGTTTAAGAGCTCTCCTGTGATCAGGATGCCCGTTCAGATTGGATTCCTTTCTGCTCCCACCCCTGAAACCACACTCAAACAGGTCCCAAGTGACGCAGTGAAAAGTATGACAGTGTCGGTGAAAGGGAAGGGAGGGAACCCAGGGCAAGGGGATGATCTCTTTTGAGAGTTCATTTGAGTTGGTTCAGATACAAAACCAGCTGATGCCACTAACTTGTGCTTTGGGGGCTCACCCCTCCCCTCCTCTTTAATTTTCCCATGCGTTCCATAAGTGAGGTAGACTTGAAGGTCTGTTAAACCCTTGTTTCATCTGTAAAGTGAGGGTCGGTCTAGAGGCCTCTCCCATTCTGCAGACTGTCACCTAAGCCGCCTCAAAGGCTGCTCTGGCTTGGTCTTGTGTTCTGTGGTTGGGGCAGGGGGTTCCCTTTCCTCATCAGGACAGGAGGAAAGCACTTTCTCAGCACTCAGTTCCGGTGCTGGAGGGCTGGGGTAGGAGTGGTGGGAGGCAGCTTAGTGTAAAGAAGAGAGCACTAAATGTGAAATCTGGTGACCAGGATTTGAATCTTAGCTTTGATGCTGAAGGGCAGCTAGGTGGTCAGTGTTGGGCGTGGAGTCAGGAAGACCCGAGTTCAAATATGGCCTCAGACACTTACTTAGCTGTGTGACCCTGGGCAAGTCACTTAACCCTGTTTGCCTCAGTTTCCTCAACAGTAAAATGAGCTGGAGAAGGAAATGGCAAACCATTCCAGTATGTCTGCCAAGACAACCCCAAATGGAGTCACAAAGAGTCTCTGAGACTGAAACAACTGAAAACAAATTTGATGTTTAATATCTGCACAGCCTTGGGCAAGACTTTCACACTGTCAGCCTCAGTTTACTCATCGGCAGAATGGGAGCCAGGGGGTCCTGTCAGCTCTAAATCCTGTGATCCTAGATAGTATATGTTTCCTAGGAATAGAGATCCCAATCCCAACCCTACTACTCATATTAGTTGGATGGCCCTTCCTCTCTCTGGATCTTAGTTTTCCTCATTTATGAAGGAGGTTGGATTAGCTGATCTAGGAACTCTAGATCAGCTTTTCAGCCTGTGATGCTTCCTCATTCTGGGCATCACAGAATCTCAATGTTGGAAAGGTCCTCATCAATCATCTGTCCAACCCATCCATGACTAGGAATATTCTGCAGGCGATTACCCAGCTCCAGCTTGAAGATTTTTTTCTAGCAGTAGAAAACACTCCATCTTGCAAATAGCCCATTCATTACACTTTTGGCCAGCTCCCATCATCAGCAAGATTTTCTTTTGTTGCCAGTTGAATTGTTTCTTGTATTTTCCACCCACCAGTGGCTTCTTGTGCTGCCCTGTGGGCCAAGTCAAATCCCCCTTCCCCATGATAGCTCTTCACATGCTCGGAGCCAGGTATTATCATGGCCCACTTACCTTCACTGCAGCAAACCCTCCTCTATTCAACTCATGCCCTTGGATTCAGGCTTCTGATCTGCCCAGGTGCCATTTTCTGCTTGTGCTTCAGTTTGCCAGCTTCTTACTACCTACCTATGCCTTGCTTTCTAAAGTTGATTTCAGCTCTAAATCTGTGATCTTGGGATAATCCTAAACTCAACCATTCAAATGCCTTCCTCCCAGCTCTGTTATGAGGGCCACTTGAGAGGAGGGCTGTGCTGTGTGCCTGTTGATAATTGTGGGTAGAGGTATGCTGCCAAATCAGGTAAGGTGGGGGAAGAATTTTGCCCTCCCTATCCCATGGGGTCCCTTTGCACTAAGAAGGTCTTGGCTGTGAACTGTGTCCACTCTTTGCTAACCTGAATGATAGGAGTCCTGTGGGCAGTACCAGTGCTGTGGGAATTCCAAGGGAAACAATGTGTGGCCCTACAGGTAGGCGCAGAGCCCAGAAGGCCTCAGGGTTTGTGGAAATTTTGTATTGCTTTGAGTTTGGAAGTGTAAGCTGATCCAGCCCAGCCTTTAGGTGGGGGGAGCCAACCTGGCACCATTCAGTGCCAACCTGCTGGGTGGCCCAGCCCTTCTCACTTATCTTCAGTGTCTGAGCTAAGGTTTTTGGGTTTCTAGGTGTTCAGAAAGGTTCACCTAGGGCCGCTTGTCCCAAGGAGAGCATTTAGAAAAGCAATTGCTGTTTCTCTAATGGGGCAGTATCACTGGATTAAAAAAATTAAAAAAAGGACTTTAGAGGTTATCTAGTAAATTGCCCTCACAACAGAACTGGGGGGGGGGGTCATTTAATCCAGTCTTTTTCCTCCCATTCTCCCCCTTTTTTTGTAACTAAAGAAATTGAAGGCCCTTAGAGATAACATGATTAGCCTAAAGCAGTGATTGTCAAACTTTTTACTCACAGCAAAGTCTTATTCTTTGCCATGAGGAATGGGAGAGTCAGGCCACTCTCAGACATGCATGGGATTTGCAAATCTAAGTTCCTTATAGTTCTCACAAACCCACCCTTTGAGAACCATTGGCCTAAATGCAACGGGAGGCAGGATTCAACTTAGGTTGTCTAACACCCAAATTCACTGCTCCTTCCACTCTGCCACACTTCCCCCTGCCCACACCTGTGCCTTTCCCTCCTCTGGCTAGAACCTGGAAGTCTTGGCCCTAAGCAGTACTGAAGTCAAGGTAATGGAAAAATTCCTGCCTTTCCGTTGGAATCAGTAACCTGGGTTAGGCTCCTGGCACTTCCATGGCCTTGCAGTGATAAGTTAGACAGATCAATCACTTCCTGTTGTGTTTCCCATCTTCCCATAAAGTAACCATACCATTTTTTGGCAATATGGGAAGAGCTTTTCCCACAACAACCCTGTGTGGCAGCTGTTATCTCCATTTTGTGTGAGGCTACTGTGGCCAGGACATTTAACCTGAGCCTCAGCCAAATGACTGGTACTTGCCAGGGCCCTGGCCTTCTGACTTCATATTCACCATTGCTCTTGACAGTCAGACCGTAGTATTTACAGTATGCAGAGCAGGGGCTTGGGCTCAAGGCCCCTAACCGCTAGCCCAGGGCTCTATCAATTTAGTTCCCTGCAGGAATTAAGTGCCTAGTATGTGCCGGGCACAGATCTTGGCCATGGAAATACACAGAAGGGGGAGTTGTTATTTTTCCCCTCAGACAGTTCTTTTGAGTTTCACATCAAATCCTTTAGGTGTTATCGTCATTTTACAGATTAAGGAAACTGAGGCAAGTTACTTGACTCACTTGGCCTGAAGGAAAAATTAAGAAAAATAGCGACTTTGCCAAAGGACTGAACAGAAAGAAGGAGGCACCTCTTATCTGAGTATCCCATCAGTGGGAAACTACTTTCTTCGCTGGAGGATAACATCTAGGCAACAGGCACTTGGGTTTGAGTTTGTGGTTTTCAGTGTCTCAGACAAATAGTACCCAATAAGGTCTTCTCCTTCCCCATAGGGAGCAGGGTCAGTGGCCACAGCGCTAACTATGTTCTCACTCCTAATGACATTTCCTCCGCGATGGTCCCAGAACACAGTCACAACCCTGGGGGCTGACGGCCTAATGAGAACACCACAGGAAGCGCTGGCGCTTGTCTGGTACAAAGATCAGACATAGTGTATCTTGCATCTGGAAAATGTAAAGCAGATGTTTTTTATCATTTTACAAAGGAAGAAAATGATCTGGGATGGGAGTGGGGGAGGAAGGGACTTGACCGGCTTTGTGAGTTACTGGCAGAGTGGGCACTAACCCAGGGCTCCTGATTCCCACCCAGTCCAGGCTCCCTCCAACCTGGGTCTGTTTTTTGTTTTTTCCTCTGGATCACCAGATTTTAGAATTGGAAGGAACTGATGAGAATGGGATCTAGACCCCAAAAAGGAAAAACCCTGGACTTTCCCACATGGCCAAATATCTGTCGTTTGCCTGAGGCTGTAATCCTATCAACTGGCCTCATGGTCTTTCTGTGTATAAGATCCATCTTGTCTCCATTAAGATACTCAATAAGATTCTTATAATCTAGCCAATAGCTCATGAACATTCAGACTCTAACAGTCTGGCCAATATGGCGCAGGTTCTAATAAACCTTGTCTTTGACTGAAAGAAGGCTTGGGTTGAATTCTTTCAGGCAAGACCCGCTTGTGATTCTGAGGTCCTAGCACCCTTAAACCTCAGCAGAGCCTCATCAACCATCCAGTCCAGGAGCTCTTAACTCTAGGAGCTTGTTTTTTGTAGCCTAGGTCCCTTTGGCTGTCTGCTGTGGCTTATGACCTCTTTTCAGAGCAGCCTAGGCTTCACATTTAAACATATAAACTAAAATATAGAGCATTGCAAAGAAAACTAAAAACTACTGAAATAACACTTATGCGATCCAATCAATACCTGAAAGAACCTCCACTGTAACAGACTCATCACAGTCATCCATACTGCTTGAAGATCTCCCACCTCTTGGGGCAATTCATTCCACTTTTTAATAACTAATTGTTAGGAACTTTTCTTCTTACAACAGCCTAAATTTGCTTCCCTATAGCTCCTACACATTGCTCCTAGTTCTGCTTTTTGGGGTCCTTTTGGGACCAAACAAACAAATCTAATCAATCTGTCTTATATGTGACAGCCTTTCTAATACTTGAAGACAAGCCTGAGCCTGTTCTTCAGGCCATACATCAGTTCTTTCCTTAGATCCTCAGATGACATGGACTTGAAGTGCCCCCCCCATCTTGCCCACCCACTTTTGGATGCTGTGTAATTTATCAATGGTCTTTTTTCAAATGTGGTGACCACACAATTGCACATCACATTCCAGATGTTGCCAGAAATGAAAGGGAACTCGTATTCAGTTCATTCTTAAAAGATCTGAACTCCCTACAGAGGAGGAAAGTGAGGACGAGAGAGGGAAAGTGGCCCGTAATCACATATGTTGTAGGTGGCAAAGCTGGGGTTTGAACTTGGGTATCCTAAATCAATAGCTGGCGTTTTTTCCTACTACATGCTGCCTGGGTCATAAATGGCAGAGTCAGAATTTGAATCCAGATCTCATGTCTTCAGATCCAATGCTCTTCTCAAGTCTAGCCTTGGCCTGATCAGGACTCCCCTCCCCTGTGAGCATTCCTAACATGATCATCTGGCCTTTAGTGAGGATCTCACTACCTTGTGAGTCAGTCTATACCACTTGTGGGCATCTTGAATAGCTGAAATATGTTTCCTAAGGCAGCATTGTGGGAGTTTTACCTGGCTGTTGGACCAACAAACATGAGTTTTGTCACCTTCCCTGACCAGACTTTTTTGCGTATTTCATGGAACCATAGACTATCAGAGCTGGGAGGAACCTTAGAAATTATCTCCTTTAACCCTCCCCACCATGCTTTTATTTTAAAGGCAGGGAAAGTCAGGCTGCCATAATGAATAGGGAGTGACTTTGGATTCCAGTGGATGTCCCTAAACTCTACAAGTAGAGAGTCATTACACTGTCAATTCAATATAACATTTATTGAAGGAGTGCTATGTGTTGGGCATTATAGGAAATGAATAAGAATGAGATGTCGTCCCTGCCCACAAGGAGCTCACAGTCTAGTAGGGAGATAAACTATATATACAAATAGAATAAGACAAGACAGGAAGTGATTCAGGCTATACAAGAAATACACTTCTGGGGACAAGAGACCACTTCCAGCTTGGCGGACAGGGCGGTGTGGTTGAGGGAAATCAAGAAAGGCTTCCTGGAGGGGGTGGCACCTCAGACGGGACTGGTAGAATGAAGAGGCTTTCTAGAGGAGGAGCAAGAGGAAAGATGGCAAATGTAGAAGATTGGGTGATTTAGTTTGACTAGAGGATAGAAAAAGTATTGGGGAGCTTTAGACATCCGGTGACTGGGGGATAGATGGGATAAGGCCTTGTAAGACGGACTGAGGAGTCTGGACCTTATCTCGTAGGCAGGACGGAGCTGTTCAGGGTTTCTTGGTGGGGGAATGAAATGATCATAGTAAAATGGGAATCCCTCACAGCCAGCAGCTCTTGAAGCTATCAGCCACATACATCTTAGTATGGGAGGTAAGATACCCAATTCTAGATATGAGTTTGGGAGGAGAGGCGATGGGGGTCAAAGGGACAAAGGGCACAAACCTCAGGCCTGAAACCAGGCACTGTTACTGTCATGATTTGGGGCAGGATTGCCCCCATTTTCCCTGCCATCTTGGGAACCTCTCTGTTTGGATTCAGGGCCCTGAGATGAGGCTGAGACAGCAGCTACATCTGGGGGAAGCCACTTAGAAGTGAGCACAGGGGAGGCCTAACTGGGCTTCTGACGCCTTGGGATCCTGCTTGAGCAGGTCGGGATGGAACGACCATGGGGGAAGCCGTGGAGGCCACTGGGAGGGGGTTCCCCAGCCTCTCCCCTCCCGGGCACTCAGAGGCCAGGCCTGGAGTTCAGCAGTGGGGCCGGAACAGGCGGCAGGAGCAGATGCTGCGGAAGAAGCGGCAGTGGCATATAGCACACGGGTGGCAGCAGGACGACGCCGGAGGCTGGCAGTTGGCCCAGGTGGCCACACAGTTGGCTGGAGGTGGGGGCTGAGGATTCTTCTTCACCGGGGCCTTTTTCTGAGAATAAGGAGGTAACCAGTGACTTCAGAGTCCCCTTCTCCATCCCACTAAGCCTCGGGCTTGCCTTCTCCTGCTTCCCTCCTTAGGTGTTCTCCCCACCACTTATCCCCGCCATCTACCCACTCCCCGTCATCCCAGCATCTCCAGTCTGGAGCTTCCCTGATGCAGCCTGGCCCCAACTGGTGGTTTTTCCCAGTTAGCAGCTTAGGTCTTTGCTTTTATTTTTATTATAAATTACTGTTACTCTTATTTCCATAATAGGGCTTTGAGATTTACAGAGTGCTTCCTTTATAATGTCCAAATGAAGCAGGTTTTATGAAAATTATTCCACCCCATTCTGCAGCTCTCCTCCCTTGAACTGAGAGGAGAGGTCAGGTGATTTGCTCAAGGTCAAACAGCTAGTCAACAGTAGTCAGGACTTAACTGGCATCCTTGGGGACTCCAAATCCATAACTCTGCTGTTTCTTTTCCCTTCCACCAATTTTTCTTAGGTTATAATCACAGACCATCAATGCTGGAAGGGCCCTCTTCTGTTAGAGATGTGGAAACTGAAGCCCCAAAAAGG
The DNA here is from genome assembly GCF_900497805.2 of Vombatus ursinus. Taxonomy (NCBI): domain Eukaryota; kingdom Metazoa; phylum Chordata; class Mammalia; order Diprotodontia; family Vombatidae; genus Vombatus; species Vombatus ursinus. The sequence goes on from NW_020954563.1 coordinate 10,641,366, forward strand.
GAAGTCACACAGGAGGGGACTAGAGCCCAGGTTTTTTTAATTCCAGCCTGAGACAATTTATACTGTGCTGGACTACCCATAATGCATGGTTTTTAATAAGGTCCTCAATGCCTTATTCCAAAGAAATGACTCATGGTAGAACATGAGGTCTACTTGGGAGGGAGATATTTTGGGGACAGGAAGATATTTTGGCATGTCTTGAACTATATCACCTGGATCTGTGAGGGCCTTGGAGATTTTCTCAGGAGCTGTGGGCTAAAGAAATCGTTAGTAGTAGGAGTCCTGGACTTAATGACAAAGGATCTAGGTTCTAATCCTGCCTATACTGTTCATTAGCTGTGTGACCTTGGGCCAGCTATATAAGTTTTCTAGGCCTTAATTTCCCCATCTGTAAAGTGAAGGGGTCAGACAAGGTGACCTCTGTCATAAGAACTTTTGAATTCCTTTTCTTCTGTTACTATTTTGGGTCCAGCACAGCCACTTTAATTGTGAGGATAGTCACAGTTGTGAAGTCAGTAGCTGACTGAGATTTTTCCTAAGACTACTATTTAGATCATTCATAAGAAATCCAGAGAGGGTAAAAATTTATGATGCCCATCCTGTGTTGTAAATCTCAGAGTCCTCGCTGGTTAGTGATTTTTGGGTAAACTAGATATAGTGATTTTCTTCTTCAGTTATGTTTGGAACGTAAATCCCACAAGTGTATTGTTGTACTGTAAATCTTTACTTTCTCCTGTCAGAATCTTCTTCATGTCTCTGATGTAATTGGAGGCTATATAAATTTTCACAAATCTCTGTTTGGGGTTCAGAGTTATTTTCTGAACTCTGGTCCTATACTGAAACATATAATAAACTTTAGTTTTGCCTTCTAGGTCTGTGTGTGTTGGTAAGTATGATTGGTAGCAATAATTTTTCAATGAATTGTTGGATATTTCCAAAATACCCTGTGATGTATAAAAAGTTCAAGAGACATAGTTTTGGGGTAATTAATCATTTTATTAATCATGCTGGCAATAATTAATAAAAGGGGTCAGTGGCACTCTCACATGCTAAAAACCCCTCGTGAAACCCACTCAATGCTTATATGTCCTTGGAAGAGTGGGTGTTCCTGGGGGTGGCAATCAACTCTGATTGTGTAACAAGTAATAAGAGAATGAATATATTATGAGAAGTGGGCTTATTTTATTTTATTTTTTTTGGCTAGGCAATGGGGTTAAGTGACTTGCCCAGGGTCACACAGCTAGTAAACGTTATGTGTCTGAGGCTGGATTTGAACTCAGGTCCTCCTGAATCCAGGGCCAGTGCTCTATCCACTGCATCACCTAGCTGCCCCAGAGATGAGCTTATTCTAATAAGGGTCTGGGGGACATGACTGATCACTCAGTCTTGGTCAAAGAGACTTATCTATACCAATGTCACCCTGTCTAGAATTGACAAAAAGAAGAATCCACTTTTTCCCAGACCTGTTTGAGTAAAACATAAATTCACTTAAGTCTTTACCTTTTGAACAAACTTGAGTTTTCAAAGACTGCCCTGAATAACCTACAGGGGCTGATTTCTGAATGAGGAAGTAGAAAAGGGGAAAAACCTTAGTCCTAATTCAATAGTTGGTTGTTAATTGACTAATGTGGAAATGTTTTACATAATTGCACATGTATAATCTATATCTTATTGCTTACTATCTCAGGGAGGAGGGAGGGTAGAGAGGGATCTAATTTGGAACTCAAAACTTTAAATATAAAAGATATAATAAAAGAAAATTAAAAAAAGATATAATCGTTTCTCTCAACCCCTAAGATCCTTTCCACCTCTAAAGCAGTGATATATTTCCTGAGCTGGGGGTGGAGAGCTATGTTGTTATTTGACCCTAATATCACAAAAAGAATTCCGGACAGAGCAAGTCATAAAACCTGAGAATATGAGTCTCATATCCAATGGTTAATGTCATGATTTTAGGCAAGTCAGTCTTTCTAAGCCTCAGTTCTGTATCTGAAAGATGGTGGTAGTAATCCCTGCCTCCCTCTCCTACTCCCACCAAACCTCCCTCTCCTGCTACTTCACCAGACCGTTGTGGGGATCAGAGGAAGTACTATGTATAAAGTGTGTTGTGAATACAGACTATCCACAAGTCAGTCCATCATGTTGTTATTCTGAAGCAGGGATGGATGGACATCCTCTCCCACCTCTCCCCCTTCCATCCCTCTTTCACCGCTGCTGAAGTCCCACCTACCTCAGAAGATTTCTTGGTTTCTATCTCTTTCTTGATGATCTTCTTGGATTTTTTGTTCAGTGCTTCAAAAGAAACAAAGAATAGAGGATATGTCTGACCGACAGGGCCTGAATTGGGAAGAGGGAGGCCTCTGGGAAGGTGGCCTGCTGGAGGCAGGGATGAGGAGACATTTTGCATTACCATTTCAATGCCAGGGGACCTAAAAGAGCCAGAGCCATGGATTGGGGTAAATGCATCACAAACAAGGAGGAGAAAGCCAGAGGAAGTCTAACAGACTAGACAGAACAACTTTGTTGGAGCCTACTTGTGGTATTTCTCCCCCACCTCCCCGGGCCTAAGGAAATTTCTTCAATTGCCCCCTTCCTCTAGTTGGGTTCTGAGAACAACTGAGACAAAGAAGTTTGTGGAACACTCAAAGCTGATTTTAGGGAATGCCTTCCCTAATCCCTCAATTCCCAACACTGTCTAGACCAAGAGCGCTTAACTTTTTTTATGTCATGGACCCCTTTGGTAGTCTGGTGAAACCTATAAACCCTTTCCCAACATAATGTTTTTAATACATAAAATAAAATAAACAGGATTACAAAGAAAGCCAATTGTATTGAAATAACGTTGCATTTCCCACCACCTCCACCCCCATTCAAGTTCATAGACCTACTGAAATACCACCGGTCTAGACCCTGTTTTTCAGGTAGAATCAAAGGCCTCTCCAAAGCCCAGCTCTCATACTCTGAACATTGGCTATAGAAGGGAATTAGATTTGTCTACTTTTCTCCAGGTTTGATTAGTATGGCTCTGTGGATTTGTATGTATCTGTGGCTCTGTAGGGGACTTGGACTGATAAGGGTCTGAAGGAAAGGCAGGGGAGGTAGCCATTAAGTAGAAGGGGCCATAAGATTTCTCGATCTCGAAGGGACTTTAGAGATCATTTAGTTCCCCCCTCCTCATTTTAATAAGGAATAAAAAGCAGAGAGTGGATTTCAGAAGTTATTTTCTCAAGATCACACAGGTGTTTGAACCCAGGTCCTGTGGCTCCAAATCCATAGATGAATGGATGTGACCATCGCGATCTAGAACAGCGAGGGTCAGAACTTGAGACAGGGGGCTGCATTTGAAGTAGGGCACTGGAAACCTCAGAGGAAAGGGGAATGAAATAAATGCAAGTCTTCCATAAGGGAGTAGAAAAAAGAGTTCACACACATGCCCCATCCACTCTAATTTTTATGTCAGAGACAAATTGCTCCCCGCTCGCTCTGGTGGCTGGCCGGGCTACTCACCCACAATGGAGACTGAAGGAAAGTCAGGCAGGTTCATGGTAGAGTTTCTCCCCAGGCCCTTGTCCTTACTCCATTTCTCTTCCTCAGCCAGGTGGCAGTAGACAGCCAGGAACCACAGGCAGGCCAGGAGGAAGACAAGAGGCAGATGCTTAGATGTCATCCTGGAGCTTCTGAGGAGGACAGAAAAGCAGAGGTCAAGAAGGGTTTGGGATGTCTGAGGGTTGGGGAGAAGGGAGGAGTGCAGGAGATCTGTCCTGGATGGTAATCCCATGAGCCATGGAAGGCCCTAGCCATAAAGCAGAGAAGGAGAGACAAATGGAGTGGGAGACAAGGAAGAAAGACAAAAATTGTGGGGGAGACAAGAAGAGATTGGGAGGGTTGGGAGAGGAAGACGGAAGGATGGAGATATGCTGAACTGACTTCTGCTTTGCAGCATTCACTGCTAGGGCCTGGATATGTCAGAGCAACAAATACAATTAAATACCTTCTATATCTCATCCATAGGGAGCTCATAGTCTAGAAGGGAGATGTAGTACCCGCACAGATAACTATGTAAACAATGTTACACAATACATGCATTAAAAAGAACCAAAATAAATAAATAACTGTGGAAGGTGTGAGGAGAGGCAGTCAGTCACAAGGCGATAAGCATTGATTAATTGCTTACTGTAGTAGACAATTAATAAATGTTTATTGATTGATTGCTTGTTCCAGGCACTGTCCTAAACGTGGGATTCAAGGAAAGGAAAAAGCTTAGTTCCCTACTCTTAAGCAGTTCACTTTCTAATGGAGACAGCAACTTGCAAATAACTATGAAAATACCAGATATAGGCAGTATAAAAAGGAGACTATCTCAGAGAAGGCTTTCTAAAGGACTCATTAAAGAAACACAATGAGGATGGAATTTAAACTCATGTGTGCAGAGCACAGTGGATTCCATTGCTTTAAGCACTCAGTCACCTCACCACCAAGGTGGTGTACGTTGGGGCATATGGAGTGTTCAGGGAGGACTAGCATCTCTGCTATGAGGGCTTGCCAAGCCCCTTTCAGGGCTCCCCATCCACCCAACTCTTACCTGTGACTCCAAGAAGCTGTGGCATGCACAGCTGCCACTCCCCAGTGAAACCATCTTGGCAGATAGGCTAAACCAGGTTGAAGATAACCGACAGGCCTCAAACCCCTCCGTGAGTAAGGGGGATGTCTACCCCAAGCTTCTGAAGACTTTCCCTAGTGGAATGGGCAGATGAGAACAAGGTGTTTCAATGACCATCAAGGTGGCTGAAACAGGTGCTGTGGGGTGTTTAGAGCTTGGTCAGACATTGAAGAAGCCAAGGTCATCCATTGCATCCTGAACCGTTGCCAGTGGTCTTGACTTTGGTCTTGCCACTGGACTTTGATGACTCAGGAAGACAGAATGGGGCTGATGACTTTGTGCAACTGTGCCTCACCTAAATCCAATTCACGAGCAAGTCAAGACCTCACCTGTGATGTCATTGGTTCTCAAAAAAATGAAGGATAAACAACTGAATGTAGTGGGGGTGGGGGAATGGCGTGGTGAGGGTGACATATGGAAGAAGACTGAAAGGGTAGGGTGGTGGCAGATTGTGGGGGGTCTTGAATGCCAGTCAGAGGACTTGGAATATTACTACCTGATAAGTAACAGGGAGCCATGGAAGATTTGGGGGGGTTTGGGGGGAAGAGGAAAGGGTAGATCTATGATTTAATTGGCACAAGGAACTCTGTCTTGGGAAATTCCCTCTTCCAAAGTAGACCCAGCAACTTCTCTGCAATATATTGAGTTGCCTGGGGAAACAGAGAAAGGTTAAGCCTCTTGCCTAGCTGTCACTGCTAGGATGTATCCATCGATGACAGTACTTTAAGCCGGGTCTTCTTGACTGCAATAGTTGCTGCTCTGCCACTGCCACCAACAAGTGTTGAGTTGGCAGAATGATTCCTATGGTGAAGAACATTGCAGATCTCCAGACAACCAGGAGGTAGAAGGAAGAAGTGGAGAGGTCATTAACATTTTGTGGTTCCCTTGGCCTGAAGAAAAGGGAGACTGAGAAGAGAGAGAGAGACAGAGAGAGACAGAGAGACAGAGAGAGGGAGAAACAGAGAGAGAAAGAGACAGAGAGAGACAGAAAGAGACAGAGAGAGAAACAGAGAGAGAGAGAACTGGAGAAGAAAGAAGACTCTTGGAAAGGAATCTTAGCAGAGCTGAGTGACCTTGACCCAGGCAAAGAGTGAATCCATGGAGTTGGCACAAGTCTCCATCAAGGGTGGGGACCAAGGAGAAATGTCCCTAAGACTGGACTCAGTATTCATTCTCTGTACTTGTGATTGCATGACTTATAAATAATCTTCCTAAAGTATAACTCAGACCATCTCATCTATCCAAGAAATTTCAATGACTTCTTATTGCTTCTGTGTATGTAATCTTTGGCTTGGCACTTAGAGCCCTTAACAAGCTGACTACAGCCAACCTTTCCAGGCTTTTAGAATACTGTTCCTCTTTACCTTCCCTTAAGTTCCAGCCCAACCGGCCTACTTGTTAGTCAATCTCAACATTCCACCTACACCCCTGTGCCTCATTTCTAGAGTAGTCTCCCTGTTAACTGCTGTCTCTTAGAATCTCCAGCTTCCCTCAAGGCTCAGTACACAGGCCCTATCTTATAGGAAGTCTTTCCTGATCTTCTTAGTTGTCAGTTCCTGCTCTCACCTCCTCTTTATACAAATAAGCATATATGTAAACATATGTATATACTTAACCATTTACATGGTGTGTCTCTTTTATTTTGAATAAGATTTTATTTTTTTCCAAATTACATGGAAAAATAATTTTTGACATTAATTTAAAAAATTTTTGAGTTCCAAATTCTCTTCCTCCCTCTTCTTCCCCCCTCCCCCTTCCCTGAGATGGTAAGCAATTTGAAACAGGTTATATATATGCAATCATGCAAAACATATTTCTATATTAGTCATGTTGTGAAAGAAAACACAGACCAAAAGAAAACCCACAAAAAAAGAAAGTGAAAAATAGTATGCTTCGATCTGCATTCAGATTCTATCAGTTCTTTGTCTGGATGTGGATAGCATTTTTCATCATTGTTCTTTGAAATTGTCTTGGATCATTGTATTGCTGAGAATAGCTAGGTCATTCACAGTTGATCATCAAACAATATTGCTGTTACAAAGTTCTCCTGGTTCTGCTCATTTCACTCTACATCAGTTCATGTAAGTCATCCTAGGTTTTTCTGAAATCAACCTGCTTGTCATTTCTTATAGCACAAGAGTATTCCATTACATTCATATACCACAACTTGTAGTAGCAAAAAATTGGGGAAAAAAAAGTAGATACCCATCAGTTGGGGAATGGCTAAACAATTTGTAGGACATGAGAATAATGGAATATTACTGCCCTATAAGAAACAATGAATGTGAAGAATACAGATAAATGTGGAAAGAAGAGATGTAAAAGAGAACTAAGCAAGACCTGGAAAAAATATCCACTACAGAAAAAATGATTACAATGTTGTAAATGGAAAGAGCAAAAAAAGACAGAACTGAACACTGTAATTTTACTGACCAAGTTTGACTCTGATGAAGAGATGAAAAAAATGTATCTCCCTCCCTTGTTTGCAGAGGTGGGGAATTTAATAAATGCTTTTTTCATCCATTCATTTATTCAAGGGTTCAGAACACTGCATATATTGTCAGACAGTGAATATATTGGTTAGTTTTGCTGAACCACTTTTTCCCCCTCTTTTTCTCTTCTTTGTTGGGGGAGTGACTCTCTGGGTGGAAGAGAGGGGAGGAATATATTTGTAAATGAAAGTGATATAAAAACTATGATCTCATGATATCAATGCTTTTTTTTTTTTTTTTTTAAAGAAAACTCTTCAGGAAAAACAGAATATAAGCTCCTGGAAGGCAGGAACTAGGTTTTTTTGTTTTGTTTTGTTTTTGTTTTTGTTTTTTTTATCCAAGGTGCCTAACAAAGTGCTTTGCCAATTGTGGGTGCTTACTAACTACTTGTTAGGATAGGGTGGATTGGATGAGGTGCTACTGATGAGCACTGTAGGAGCTCAGAGTAGGGGGGAGAGCAAAGAGAACTGTAACATTCAGGGAAGACATCATGGAGGCAGTAGAACCTTGCTGCCTGGGTCCTGAAGGATGGATAAGGTTTGAATAAGGAAGGGGTGGGGGAAGGACATTTCAGGTTATTTAACTCAGTGGTGTCTAACTCAAATAGAAACAGGTGCCACTAAACTATACCTAACGATCTCTGTGGGTAGCACATTGATTTAGAAAACTGCATATTAACATTACCTATATTCTACTGTATTTTTAAGAACTTTGTTAACTATTTCCCAATCACATTTTAATCTGGTTCAGGAATCTGGGGAGTGTTGCCAGTCACAATATGGACCTTGGGCTTTGTGTTCAACATCTCTGATTTAAGTGATATTTTGATTCCATACCTAACCTGTTGAGGCTAACACAATGCCCTCCTACAAATTCGTTCATTAAGTGCTTACTATTATACTCTGCACTTTGCCCACCTAGAGGCTCCAATGACCTAGACTGATCTTGAAGGTAGAGGGTCCAATAGTCTCTCTCAGGCCAATGTTAATATTGTCATGCTTACATCATTAGTCCCACCCTTCCATTCCAATCTTCTTGCTCCTGCTTCTCAAACTCTGTTTCCTCCAGGCTCTTTTCTTTCGTCTGTCTTTTCTCCTCTCTTCCTATGCCTTCAGTGTGCCAGGCTACCCCCTCCTCGGGGTCCTTGGATTGTTTGTATGCACTTTGAATGATCATCCTTGCTTCCCAACATATTAACAAGACTAATTACTTTTACATCTGGGTAGTTGTGGCAAGATATAAACAGCTGGAGTGAATTCCCAGAATCTCTATTTTATTTTCATTACTTCAATCAATTCCATTGAGCTTGTTTTGAGGAACATAATCTTATCTTTGAGAAATCAAGTCTATCCCGTGGGCAGCAGATGAGAAGGCTGGACTATATGAGCCTCAGTTTCCTTCCTGCTCTGGATTTTTGAACCAATGAGGTTCATAGAGGCAGTTAGGTGGGGCAGTGGATGAAGTGCTGGACTATGAGTCAGGAAGACCTGAATTCAAAGGTGACCTCAAACACTTAATGGCTGTCTCACCTTGGGCAAGTTACTTAATCTCTATTTGCCCCAGGTTCCCCAACTATAGAATGGGGATAATAATAGCACCTACCTTGCAGGGTTCTTGTGAGGATCAAATTAGATAATATTTGTAAAGTGCTTAGCACAGTGCATGGCACATAGTGGGTGCTGTATACATGCTTCCTTTTCTTTACTTCTCTCCTTCCTTCTTATGATCTTAAGTCAAGCAAGGCAGCCCTAGGTCTTGTGTGTGTATGTGTGTGTGGGGGGGTGGCACAGGGTCGTCATTGTGGCAGGGGGCAGGAGGCTTATGGACCCGATCCTAGAGTCAGATAGGTCTACAATTTTTACAGTTCCTCAGGGGTTATAAAGACTTCCATACCAGAGGTAAGAAGTACAAGTATTATTTATCCCATTTACAGCAGAGGAAATTGAGAAGGGGAAAGTGACTTACTTGCCCAAGGTTATCTGTTTAGCATTTAGAAACTCATTTCTTTTCTCACTGAGAATATCTTTGCTCCCTTTCACAAAAGTGGAGAGAGGACTCTTTTCTCATTCTCCTCTCTGACAGTTAGGAGGCTTTTCTCAGTGCCTCTGAGTGTGGTTAGTAGAAAGGCTGAGCTGGTGTACTTCGGAAGCAGGCATCTCTTAGGTGATAGAAGAAAAAAATACCAGGGCCCTGGGAACTTGGCCAAGGGTGAAAAGTTCCAATGTAGGGGTGAAGACTCCCCTCACCTGGGAGATTTCCCAAGTTCCAACCCAGAGTACAGGAGGGAACTCTTTGTAGAGCGCTCAGGCAGCCAGGTTAACTGACCAGAAACGTGGCCTCCCAGAATGCTCCATAATTGTACTTCCTTAGTGTAGTATAGTAGGGTAGCATGACTTTGGGGTTGCATGATGAAGGGGCCTTTCTTCCAGCTTCAGAGCAAGCAGTTATCTTTTGTCTGCTTCCTGTCTGCCATGAAGACACTTTTAATTAGCTGCTGAACTGAAACTCCGTAGATATAATAAAGGCGAAGGAAGAATCCTAAGGACATCTCCTGCTCAGAAGTTGGAGGTGAGCTTCTATAATGCAATCCCAAGGGCGACTACAGTGGTGAGAGTACTGCACTTGAAGCCAGGAGACCTGGGGTGAAGTTCTGGCTCTAACTCTTACTCCTTGTGTGACCTTGTCCAGGACCCTTTGCCTCTCTAAGCCTCAGTTTCTCCATCTGTAAAATGGAAATAATTTACTGCTTACCTCACAGGGTTCATGGTATCACAGATGTAGAGATGGAAGGAAGGGACCTTAAGAATCCAGTTCCCTTACTGGCTCCAGAGTCAGTGTATCTGGGTTCAAATTCCACCTTAGACAAATTATATTTGTCTCTGGCCTCCTTTGCTGACAGCCTTTTCACTTGCTGCTCCCCACACCTAGAATGCTTTCCTTTCTGCACTTACTGGTTTGCTTCAAGACAGCTCAAAATCCTACTTTCTGCAGGAGACCTTTCCTGGTCTCACAAGCTACAAGTACCTTTTCCTTTGAGAATTACATTCCTATGAATATAGTTGTTTGCATGTTATCTACCCCAGGTACACATGTAGGTGATGCAGTGGATTGATTCCTGGAGTCAGGAAAATCTGAGTTCAAACGCCACCTGAGATACTTACTGGTTGTGTGCCCCTGGGCAAGTAATTTAACCTCTGTTTACCTCATTTTCTTCAACTGTAAAATGGGGATAATAATAGCACCTACTTCCTAGGGTTTTTGTAAGGACCAAATGAGATAATGGTTGTAAGGTGCTTAGCTTAGTGCCTGGCACAGAGTAGGTGCTTTATAAATGTTTATTATTAATATTGTTGTCGATGATGATGACATCATCCTATGTGACTATAGGTATGTCACTTAATCTTCTTAGGCCTTTTTTCCTTGTATGTAAAATGAGGCATTGTTAATTTCACAATAGTCCAGGGGAGCAGAGATTTCTGCTCTGCTCAGAAGCTTCCTGCTGCTCTAGATTCTAACCTTGCTCATTCCAATTCCGCTTGAGTGAAGTATGGTCTTAGCCATATATAAGTGAATGAGAGGCAGGTGGAGCGATGTCTGGGGAGCTGGCCCAGCCCCATCTCTGACTGGCTCTGTGACCCTGTACAAGCCACTGACCTCTCAGGCCTCGAGGCAGCTGGCTAAGACTCTTCATTGCAGAGAAGGCACTAATTGCTTTGGTAAAGGAAGTTAATCACTGGGAGCTTCCAACTCCAATGGAATCATAGGTCTATCCCTATAGGAGTGAGTAATCCTTTGGGTCGCAAGAAGTCGGGAGATTAGAAGCTCGTTGGAATGGGAGGCCAAGCCATGAGAGATTTCTTAGTCATTATAATTATTCAAATGAGAATGACATATGTGGATAGATGTCCACATATGACATGTCGTAGTGCATAAAGAGCAAATCTTAAAGCCAGAAAGACCTGGGTTCAAGTCCCACCTTGGACACATGTTAGCTGTGCAACTCTGGTTAAGTCAATTAACCTCGAAGTGTGCATCTTTGTTTTTATGATCAAATAAATTTATTTAAGGACAAAAATGTTCTACAACCTTTGAATTCGAGCAAGTCTAGGGAATACTCTTGAAGCCTTCCCAGGATCTACGTGAAACCTTGCTGTCAAGTGAGCCATGAGATCTAATTGAGCCTGTAAGTTAGTTTACTTACTGTATTGCTGAGTCTACTAGACCAAAGTGAAGAGCGCACACTGGAAAATTGAAAATATCTTGAATTGCCGGTCCTGTCTCACATTGGTAGAGGGAGTTTCCTTACCTGGAATTTCCTATACCAATGCAATCACAGATCTAGGCCCTATTTCTATAGTTATTCATATCTATAGACAGAATCTTGGGTTTCAACATTAAAAGGAAAGGCTGGGGGCCATGACACCCAGGCAGGAAGAAAGTAGGATTGTGAATGGTGAATAAATGAGTGACTGAAGCTGAAACATCTTAGTAGAGTATCCTCAGACAGAGAGAATAGTGCTAATGGGTCTTCTGCCTTGTTCAGCCCATAAGCAGAATATCATGCTCAGTTCTGGACACTACATTTTAGGAAGAATATTGATAACTGGAGGGCCCCAAGGATAATGAAGGACCCTAAAAGCATGATAGCTAAGGTTTGACTGAAGAAACTGGGGATCTTTTGCCCGGAGTAAAGAAGACTTAGGCACAAGGAGAATATCTTGACTCTTTTTAGATATGAAGGACTGTGACATAGAAGAGGAATTAGCGCTATTCTGTTTGACCTCAAAGGGCAGAATTAGAAGTGATGTATGGAAGTTGCACAGGAGATTTAGGCTTGATAAAAGGGGAAACTTCCTAAAAATAGGGAGTGTTCAAACATGGAATGGGCTACCTTGGGAGATAGTGGGTTCCCAAGTGGCGATGGATGACTACTTTTTAGGGATGAAATAAAGTTTTTAGACCTTCAAGAGACTTGGTCTGACCTAGATCATCTACTCCAACCCCTTCAATTTTATGAATTAGGGCACTGAGGGTCAGAGAAGGGAAGGGATTAACCTAGTGTGGCAAAGGTAGTGATCAACAGAGCTGGAATTCAAAGCCAGACCCTCTGAATCCAGTCATTACTTTCCCCTTCTAAGTCATTGTATATTTTTGAAAGGATTCCTGCTTAAGTAGGGATTGGTCTAAATGACCTCTGAGGTTCCTTCCAGCTCTGAGATTCTGTCTTTTCATTCCAATGGACACATATGGCTGGAAGATCCAGGGAGAAGCTAGAAAGAGCTGGCAGAATTAGGTTAGTTCAAATCCTCTAATTTATTCTCTATAGCTATCATCTGAGACACACCTTGGTGATCACTTTCTGTCCACCCCTGCCCCAAACTCAACAGTTTCACTTTCTTTTGGGTGGTCCCCTGCTCATTTCCATAGCCAAAAAGTGGAGCTAGGAGCCAGAATGAGCAGTTTGTTAGTCAGTTTAAGAATCATTACAGTAAGGGGTGGCTAGGTGGTGCAGTGGATAGAGCACCAGGCCTACAGTCAGGAGAACTTGAGTTCAAATCCGACCTTAGACCAGACACTTGACATTTATTAGCTGTGTGACCCTGGGCAAGTCACTACCCCAATTGCCTCACCAAAAAGAAACAAAAACAAAAAAATACTGTACTTGAAAAGAGTCGGCTAGGTGGTGCAGTGGATAGAGCACTGGCCCTAGAGTTAGGAGGACCTGAGTTCAAATCTGGACTCAGATACATAATGCTTATTAGCTGTATGACTCTGGGCAAGTCACTTAAACCCAACTGCCTCACCAAAAAAAAAAAAAAAATCATTACAGCAGAATAAAGTGAACAGATTTTATGTAAGAGATTTTCTATAGAAAAGAACTAAGAAGGAGTCACACACAGAAAGATCAAGGAAGAGGCCTAAGAATCACAAAATGTCAGAACTGGAATGGTCCCTAAAGATAAAAAGATCCCCAACCCTCTTCTCACCCTTATTTTACAGGAGGAGAAAATGAAGCCAAGAGAATGGGGAAATCCTAGTGATAAAGCCAATATTTGTCTCTTGGTCTTCCGATTCCCAGGCCAAGGTTCTTTTCACTACACTGCCTTACCTGTGTAACCTTTCCCTTTCCACCTACTCCCCACTCTACCAACTCTCATAAGCACTAACAATATGCATCCACGGAGGGTAATGACTATTGCTGTCCTCAGGGTGTTATAGGTAACTGTGAGTGATAAAATATCTAGTATTGTTGCTCCTGGGTTCTATCAGTGTGCTTCCCCATTGATTATCAGCCTATAAACTCAGTTAGGAAAGGGTATTTATACTAAGATGGTATAGTAAGAACACTGATATAAAGAACAATGCTGAGAGAAGTCTGGGGCACACTTTCCCATAAATCTATACAGAATCCATGGGGAGAATGGGAACAAACTTAAAAAACAAAGATGTTGAGGCACCCATGTAGAGAATCTGTGGTACCTGGTTACTGGAAGGCCTTTCTCCCTTTGTGAAATCCTCATGAAGTTTATGCCCGACCTGTGGTAGAGCTTTCTGAGCTTGTATTGGACTGATCAACCACAGTCCAACACACTTCACCTTGACCCCAGCATCATAACATCATTGGCCCTCTTTGAGTACGGAAGGACAAACAACAAAGTCTTCCATGTTTACAGTAATTGGAATGGGGGTTAAAACTCCTACCCTTACATCTATTAAAACACAAATTTTCTAATCCTTTGAACAAAGGATCAGAGTTAAACACACATAAAAAGGACATTCTATGCAGCTAAAAGTTCTTTCATCTATCTGAGACTCAAAAACAGCCAAAAGAAATCCTGAGTGAACCAAATACACATTCTCATTAAGTCTAATCAAGGAGCACACAATGAGTTGCTGAAGGTCTCTCCTATGAAAATGGGACATAGAGTCATGACAAGAAAACAAAGTCACCGACAACTGGTCACAGAAGCAACAAGGTAGACAAAAAAAGGGCACAAGATTTGGTGTTAGAGGACCTGGGTCTGAATTTCATCTCTTATCCTTCCCAGCTTCAACAAATTACTTTACTTCTCAAGGTCCAAGTTTCTTTCTCAGGATGATGAGAAGATCGGACAAGGTGATCTCAGAGGTCCTTCCCTTTGAGCTCCACGTTGATGAGCTTACTTGTAAAATGAGAAACCTTAATGGTCTAATTTTAAGAAAGATTTTAAGGGGTTAGGCTTCCACACAGCAGGATAAGAAATTCCAAGATCTTGTGGATAGTCCCTCAACCAATCAGAAAGTATAGCAAACAACTAGTTCCTTAAGAAAGAGCCCTGAAGGCTAAACCGATTGCAACTCGTTGGGTTCAAGGACCCGGCTTCAACCAGGCAAAGGCTTTTCTCCACTACGCTTGCTTAATAAGCTTATTAAATATTAACTGGCATACCTCAAGGGCGGAGATAGCCGGCATTTTTGAACTTGGGACCCACAAAGTGGGCGGAGTTAACAGAACACGGAAGAACATGCAATGGGCTGTCCAGGAAGAGTGAACTAGACCAATCGTAGCCCTGGTGGGGGCAGTATGGATCTTACTAATGCTTTAAAATGGTTTAAAAGTTGATACTACCACCAAACCAGCACCCATGTGTTACTAAAGTGAGTTGTGCCCGCTTCTCTCTCACACACTGTAGTAGATTTTTGTTTCAGATTTTTCTGAGATAATGAAACAAGCATCGAACTCAGAGTCAGAAAAATTGGGTTCAAATTCTCGTTTCCAAACTTTCTAGATAGGGGACCTTGGGCAAATCATTTTACCTCTTTGTGCCTCAGTTTCCTCAAATGTAAGATGAGGATGATACCATCCTAGGAACATAGATCTAAAGCTGGGAAGGACCTCAGAGTCCATCTAGTCTAACCTCCTCATTTTGTGGAGAAGGAAACTGAGGCCCAGAAAGGCTGTATCATGAAGGTAGAAAGCATCAGAGGCAACATTACACGTCCTGCTTTATAGGATTGTTGTCTCCCTTTTCAGTCATTTTTCAGTTGTGTCCAATCTCCATAACCCCATTCGGGGTTTTCTTGGCAAAGATACTAGAGTGGTTTGCCATTTCCTTCTCCAGTTCATTTCACAGAGGAGGAAACTGAGGCCAACAGGGTGAAGTGACCTGCCCGGGGTCACACAGTCAGTAAGTGTCTGAGGCCAGATCTGAACTCACAAAAATGAGTCTTCCTGACTCTGGGCCCGAACACCGTGTCACCTAACTGCCCAGGACTGTTGTCAGGGAAGGACTTGATAAACATTAAGGTGCTTTGGAGGTAATACTATTATTGTCATCATCATCAAATTAAAGTAAACACAACTAGAGTTAGTAGGGACCTCAGATAATTTCCTCCTTTTACAGATGAGGAGGCTGAGGCCCAGAGAAAGTGAAGTGACTTGCCCAGGGTCATACAGGTAGTAACTGACAGTTACTTCAATTCGAACCCAAACTCTTTGACTCCAGAGCCAGCCCGATGCTCTTACCAGGTAAAGAGATGGCCTGGTCTAACACACAGAGCTTCGACCTTCGAGTCAGGAAGACTTGGGTTCAAGTCCCCCTCCTGCCACTCCCTGCGTGACCCCAGGGAAGGCGCCTAACTTCTCTGTGCCTCAGTTTCTTTATCTTTGAAATGAAGAGGTTGGAATCCTTGGCCTCCGAGGCCCCTTCTAGCTCCAAATCTATAATCCTACGATCCGCACTGGGGAAAATAAAAACAACCCCAACACTTCCAAAGAAAATCAAGTTTGGAATTATCGTTGTTTACTGTTCTTCGCCCACAGACAGGTGAGCCAGGAGCCACCCTACAGCTACAGCCAAACCCCTGATCCTTGCTCCGCAGGAATCCCTGGAAATCTTAAGTCAAAAATGACTTTCCCCAGACCCCTTAAAAGGCGCCAAAACGTGACTGAGCGATTGGAGGGGAGGGAGCTGCTGCGGTTTGGGAGGCTTCCCACTCCTTCCTTGAGAGAATCACTGGATCTCCGAGTTAGAAGGGATTTCTGAGTGCATCTGGTCTCACCTGTCCGTGAGTAATCAGCCTTCATTTGTGAAGACGCCTCTCGAGGAACTAGAAGTAAAGTGGCTGTGCCTGGGGGCAGGTTGGTGCGTTCAGGTGGAAGGCAGCAGAAAACACTCCCTTCCCTCACAAGCTTTACTTTGAATGAAACTAAAACGCAGCACGTCACTACCCTGAGGCTGGGACAGGAGTGACGGAAGCAGAGGATGCTCGGAAGCATGGAAAGGCGGATGCCACTTCATTCATTCTGGAGGCAAAGTCAAGTTCTTGCTGCTGAAGTCCCCCAGCCCCACTAGGAGCCCTGAGGACCTCAGTCCCTCTATCGGTTGGAGAGAAGGCTGGATGAAGGCTCAGCAGCAAGTTAGAAGAGAAAGAAAAGGAAGAACAGAAGAAAGTTTTTTCAAACATCTCTTGGTCTGTGCGACGGTAGAACTCCCTGGGGGTCTGTGCTGGGGAATAGAACCCATCCTAGCAGTCCATCGGCAGGACACTCTGGGCTAAGTAGGTTCTCTCTTCCCACACCTGATCCTTCCTGGAGAGCCGCTCAAGGATGCAAAACCTTGTTTTGCAATTGGAAGAGAAGCCCAGGAGAAAGAAGTTTCTCTCTGTGTATTATCTGTCTGTCTCCCTCTGTTTTTGTGTCTCTGTCTCTATCTCTCTTTGTCTCTCTCTGTGTGACTCTATGATTATGTCTCTCTGTCTATTTCTGTTTCTCTCTCTCTTTCTCTCTCCCCTCTGTGTCTGTCTCTTTCTCTCTTTCTCTCTCTCTTTGTTTATGTCTTTCTGTTTCTTTCCCTGTCTATTTCTATTTCTGTCTGTTTCTGTGTCTCTGACCTCTCTCTCTCTCTCTCTCTTTCTGTCCCTGTCTGTTTCTGTCTCCATTTCTGTGTCTCTGACTGTCTCTATCATTATCTCTGTGTGCCTCTATGTTTATGTCTCCCTATTTCTGTTTCTGTCCTTTTTTATTTCTATGTCTGTGCTTAACTCTCTATCTGTCTCTCTCTCTGTCTGTCTGTCTCTCTGTCTTTCTCTCTCCCTCTCTTCTGTCTTTCTCTATGTTTATGTCTCTGTTTATTTCTGTCTGTCTCTCTGTGTGTCTCTGAATTTCTCTCTCTGTTTCTGTCACTCTGTTTCCTTCTCTTTCTGTCTGTCTGTCTGTCTTTTGCAATCTGTCTCTGTCTCACTCTCATCACAAGCCAAAACTGGGAGCAAACCTCACAAGGGCAAAGAGGACAGGGGACAGAGGACAGGGGACAGAGGACCAGGAACGGGAAACAGGGGATAAAAGACAAGGGATGGGATCCTTCCCTGAAGGCAGATAAAATAGGAGAATAGTTTCCCTCCTACTTACAGTACCAAGGACTATGTCACTCTCTGAACCTCCGGCTCGAAGGAGCTCTGCTTCTTCCCTGTCCCTGTGGCTGTGATCCAAACTACAGTTTTGGTGCTAGAGCTGGGAACTTTCTCAGAGACCCCCCAGCTTGCTGCAGCTATCCTCCCCTCCCTCCTTTTCTTCTATTTTCCTCCCTTCCTCCCTCTCTCTCTCCCTGGCAAAAGTCTGGCTTCTTATAGCCAGCCTGATGGCCACAAGTCTTGTGGTTTAGCCTTGCTGTGTTTCCCTGTAGGCTTTGGAGCTGAATTGGTGTTGACCAGCTGGGGACACTGGTGGCTTTGAGGGGAAGTGATTATAACGGGTTCTCCTTCACTCCAATGTTGTTATTGTAGATTTATTGGAATCAGGTCTGAGGCAGAATGGATGGAACCTTCTTTCTCCTGACAAATTAGCATGGAAAAACCAAGGCTATAGAGCCCAGCCTGTCTGGGGAATACAGACTGGGCATCAGGTAGCAAATTTGCTGAAATTGACCATGGCTGATTTATAAAATCTCTTTGGGGACTTTGAGTGGTGGCTCATAATTTATAGATTTCAGCTGCAAACCTTTGCTAGTGGACAAGCCAGCCAACGGGCAGAAGGGCAAAAGGTCATCCAGACCCCACTGCAGACTCCCAGGGCAGCTGGGTTGATGCTCTCCAACATGACTTTCTCCTTACTCAGTTTCTTCCCCCAGATTGTGCAAGTTTTTGTTTATGACTGTGAAATACAATTTTTGCTAAAGACTTAGGGATGAAATCTTTAAGGCCTTGCCCTTTGGAACAGCTTTCTGCATGTTTAAATTATGCTGCTTTCTATTTGTGTGACCTTGGGCAAATCACTTGGCCTTTCTGAGTCCATTTCCTCATCTGTGAAATTGGGAGTGGGTGGGATTAATTCCTCTCTAAGGTCCTTTTAAGCTCATCCCTTTTCAGGGTGCCATCTCTGCTTTTGTTTCAAATTCTATTCATGGATTAATTCCTCATTGGCAGTGATGACAAAACAAGTAAGCTCACAGAATCCTAAAACATGAAAGCCAGAAAGGCCCTTAGAGGTCATTTAGTCCAATAGTCTTATTTGACCCAGAGCTGGTGGGGGGTGGGGAGTGGGGGGAAAGGATTCAAGATCACACAGCAAGTCAGTGGCAAAACTAAGACCTGAATAGCAGTTCCTTTAGTAGCTTTCATAACTTTTTGAGAGATGAAATCACTATTAAGGCAAGCCAATAAATTATTTACTAGAGCAGATACCTGGATAATGGAAGTCCCCATCATAACAGCTGTAACATGCCTGGATTGAAATCTGACTCCCAAACTCTTCTTGTATTGACTTGATCTGTCCAGGTGGTCGGTAGGAGACTTTCTCAGCGCTATCATTCTGTCTCTTTCTTCACTGAGTGTCATTCATCTTCTTTCCTTTATGCATCTTCCTTCTGGTTCCTGGAATTCCTCATTAGTATGTGTTTTTAATAGTCAATGCAACTCTACCTCTTCCCTCTCTGCCTTTCAACTATTCCATTTCTGTCTTTTTTTTTTTTTTTGCCTTTTTGGTGGGGCTATTGGGGTTAAGTGACTTGCCCAGGGTCACACAGCTAGTGTCAAGTGTTTGAGGTCAGATTTGAACTCAGGTCCTCCTGACTCCAAGGCCAGAGCTCTATCCACTGCACCACCTAGCTGTCCCTATCTTGTCTTGACTTAAAAACTTGTCTTATCCTTGGCTACTTGCTTTCTCTCTCCCTATAAATCCATTCAGTCACCAAATCTTGTTTCTACCTCTACATCATCCGACCCTTTCACTCTCCTCATAAGGCTATCACTTTAGCATGTGGTGGCCTCGTGAGGCTTTCATGTTATGGCACAGTATCCAGTACATAGTATGTGCTTACTAAATATTTATTGATCAATTGATTATTGATTGTTTTTCCCTTGAAAGCCTGTCCTTCTGCCTATTGCCTCTGTCAGACATAGATGCCTCGATCAAGCTGTGCCAGCAGTGCCCTGGCAGGCCTCCTTGAGCTGTGCTTCTTGAGGAAGAAAGCACAGGTGATAAAATCCTATCTACTCAACAAAGCTGCAGAATGGTCAGAAAACTCCAGGCTCGAGACCTTCTTTAGAAGCAGCAATAGGCAATGGCTAGTGCAGTGCCACAGTATTCTCAGACCAGGACCGTCCAGGCCTACTGGCTCTGAGGACTATATGCTCTGGCACTGTCAGGAAACATCAGAAGGATCCAGAGATCTGAACCTCAAAGGTCCAGTTTAAGAACCTAGGGGCCTCAGGATAAAAACAAGCATTGCCAACTGCCCCACCCAAAAAGAGTAACAAGGGCTAGACCCCGGCATAAGGCCCCAATTCAGATACTGAGGCTAGAGAAAATGAATGAAAACACCAACCAGGATCAAAAATTATTGCAATCTAACTCCACAACAACTGCAAGCAGAAACTCAAAGGAAAAAACAAATTGGATTTTCCATAAGAGCTACAAGGATGCCTAGAAGGAATGAAGCAAGACATAAAAAATGAAATAAAGACTTTGGAGATCAAAATCAGAAGGAGAATCAGCTTAGAAGAGGTAAGTGGTAAACCTTGTTCAAGAAATGAATTCCTGAAAACTAAAATAAACCAAGTAGAATTGAATCCACTAGATAGCAAGAAATATTAGACCCAAATCAAAAGATTTAAAAAGAAGAAGAAAATGTAAAATATTTGATATTAAAAATAACTGAGGGGTCAGCTAGGTGGTGCAGTGGACAGAGCACCAGTCCTGGATTCAGGAGGACCTGAGTTCAAATCCGACCTTAGACACATAACACTTACTAGCTGTGTGACCCTGGGCAAGTCACTTAACCCCCACTGCCCAACCAAAAACAAAAACAACAACAACAACAAAAATAACTGACCTGGAAAACAGGTCATGGAGAGATAATTTAAGAATCATTGAACAACCTCAAAACCATGACTTGAAAAAAAAAAGCCCCAGTACTATATTTCAAGAAATCATAAGTAGAAACTCCCTAGATCTATTAGAATTAGGGGATAAAGTAAAGATAGAAAAAATTCACTGATACACCAAAAGGAAAAGTCCCAGAAATGTCATAGCCAAAATTTAGGACTCCTATGTCAAAGAAAAAATACTGCAAGTGTCCAGGAAGAAACAGTTCAAGTACCAAGGAACCACAGTCAGAATCACAAAAGATCTAGCAGTTTCTCCTAAAAGTGAGAAGACATCTTGGAATATAATATTCCAAATGGCAAGAGATGGGAGCAGTTAGGTGGCACAGTGGATAGAGCACCAGCCCTGGAGTCAGAAGGACCTGAATTCAAATCTGGCTTCAGACACTTAACACTTACTAGCTGTGTGACCCTGGGCAAGTCACTTAACCCCATTGCCTAGCAAAACAAACAAACAAACAAAAGGCAAAAGATAAATGGTTACAACTAAGAATAACTTACCCTAGAAAATTTAGTATAATATTAGGGGAGGTGGGGGGGGTGGCATGGTGGGAGATCGGACCTTATTGGAATAGAGAATTTTAAAAAAATTCTGATGAAAAGACCAGAGATAGGTAGGAACTTTGAAATAGAAAAAAAGGAATCTAGATAAACCTAGAAAGGTAAATTTATTTGAGTAAATGGAGGGAGCCGTATGATGATGTTGTGTTAATATTCTAATAGGCTAGGAAGAAGAAACAAATATCAGGACCTTAACGTCAGGAGGCAGAACCAAGACGGCAGACTGAGAGTCAGTATTTTTGCCTAGCTCTTTCAACACACCTCCTCCACAACAACCTAGAAAGTATGCCAGACCAAATTCTGATCAGGAAAGCCAAGAAGTCACAAGCGAAGTCACAGTAAGTCATTTTTCTTAGCCCAGGACAGCTTAGGAAGATAGACAGAGAGGTCTCTCTGCACAACCAGTGGCAACAGCTTTGGGATTGGTAGTATTTCTGTGCCCAGGAATAGAAAGGGAACTGAAATAAAAAACCATGGTAGGAAGAACTGAAGCAGAAAGAGATCTGAGCTGGAAGGAGGAAGAGGTGCCATCTGGTAGCTTTGTCACCAATTGCCTAATTCTAGGTCATAGATCTAGGGTAGAAAGGAGTGACTGTGACTGACTTTGGGACCCTGTTGAGTACTAAGCACAAAAACAATTCCAGAAACTGAGCTGTATGGCTGTGAGCATAGGAGAAGAGTGGTGACTCAGTTCTAACCTTTAGCACAGCGCATAAGCCTACAGTGGAAAAACCAGGGCAGGAAACCAAGACCAAAGTGGAGTCACTATGAACCTTCAGAACCTCACAGCAGGCTAACAATGACTGAGTTCCAGCAGTAATTTATTGAAATTTAGTTACACACAAACTAACAGACCCAAACTCAGGTCAAGAAACTGTAGAGCTCAGACCAGAAGGGTTATGAACAGACTTCTGCACGGATCACACCACTTCAAAAGCACCAAAAACTTGCAGGCCTCCAGACTGAGCTATGAAAGCAATAGAAACCCAAGCCATACATCCCTCCTCCCATCAGAAGTGAGCCAGAACCCAACAGTAACCTAAAATCCAAAGTCAAGTAGTAGGCTGGAAGAATGAACAAACAAACATAAAACAAAAAAGGAACCCAACCATAAAAAACTACTATAGTGATTGGAAAATTCAAACACAGAAGAAGTCAATGCTCAATACAAGTCCAACAATAATTCCTAAGAGTTAAAGCAAGAGCCAAAGAAAGATTTTTTGAAAAGAGAGTAAAACCTGGCTTGAAAAGTAAAATGAGTAGTAGAAAGAAAAATGGCAGAAGAAATGAGAGCTATCTAAGAAAGTTATGAAAAGAGAATTAACAGCTTGGTACAAAGGTACAAAACCTTACTGGAGAAAATAATTCCTTAAAAATTAGAATTGGCCAAATGGATAGTAATGATCCAATGAGACATCAAGAAATAAAACAGAAGCCAAAAGGCTGAAAAAAAAATAAAATATGAAACATCTGACAGGAAAAACAACTGACCTGGAAAATAGATCAAGGAAAGATAATTTAAGAATCATTTGTATAATGATCCAAGACCATTCCAAAGGACTCATGATGAAAAATGTCATCTACATCTAGAAAAAGGACTGATAAAGTCTGAATGCACACTATTTTTCACTTTCTGTATTTTTTTTCCACCTTTTGGTCTGTGTCTTCTTTCACAACATGACTAATATGGTAATATGTTTTGCATGATTGAATATGTACAATCTATATTAAATTGCTTAATGTCTCAGACAGAGACATGAGAGAGAGGGAGAGAAAATTCAGAATTCAACATTTAAAAAAATAAATGTTAAAAATTGTCTTTACATGTAACTGGGAGAAAATAAAATATTTTTTAAAAAAGGATAATTTGTATACCTGAAAACCAGGAACATAAAAAGAACTTTCACATATTTCAAGAAATTATAAAGGAAAATTGCCCAAATATCTTCAAACCAAAGAGCAAAGAAATGGAAAGAATCCACCAGTCACTTCTTGAAAGAAGTCCCAAAATAAAAACTCCCAGGAATATTGTAGCCAAAATCTAGAATTCACAGGTCAAGGAGAAAATACTGCAAGCAGCCAGAGAGAAATAATTCAAGTACCAAGGAATCAAAGTCAGGATCACATATACTATTGTGCTGTAAGGAATTATGAAGGAATGGTTTTAGAAAAACCTGGGAAAATTTATATGAACTGATGCAAAGTAAAGTGAACAGAACCAGAAGAACAATTCATACAGTAACAGCAATATTGTAAACATAATCAACTCTGAAAGACTTAGTAACTGAACCAGAAGAATTTATGCAAAGAAAACAACATTGTAGAAAAAAACTTTGAAAGTCTTGGGAACTCTGATCAAAGTAGACCAATCATGTCTCCAGAGGACTTATGTATGATAAAACACATTACCTACCTCCTGACAAAGAGATGTTGGACATAAAGTGCAGAGACATATACTTTTGAACATGGATACTGTATGTATTCATTTTGCTTGATTATTCTTTTTTGTCAAAAAGGGTTTTTTTTTCTCCTTTTTTTCCCTTAGTTAATAGAGAGGAGGGAGGTAAGCAATGATGATGCCATAAAAAGATCATTGTAACATTTTTTAAACTACAGAAAAAAACAGAAGGAAGTTCAGAAGGAAGCACAGATAAATAGGATAATTTTTAAAATAATGTGTAGAATTTAGTGCATATTTTTTGTGAAATGAAGATTCATGTTTTCATGTGGAATTCTCTTTTGTGGTTTTTTTAAATGATTTTTAAAAAATAATTAATTTATTTTTAGTTTTCAACATTCACTTCCACAGAATTTTGAGTTTCAAATTCTCTCCCCATCTCTCCCCCCCCACCCCATGACAACATGCATTCTGATTACCCCTTCCCCCAATCTGCCCTCCCTTCTATTACCCCCCCCTTCTCTTATCCCCTTCCCCTTCTGTTTCCCTCTAGGGTAAGATAGATTTCTCTACCCCATTGCCTGTGTATCTTATTCCCCAGTTGCATGTAAAAACAATTTTTTTAACATTCATTTTTAAAACTTTGAGTTCCAAATTGTCTCCCTCCCTCCCTCCTTCCCCACCTACCCTCAATGAGAAGGCAAGCAATTCGATATAGGTTATACATGTGCAGTCATGCAAAACACTTCTGTGATAGTCATGTTGTGAAAGACTAACTATATTTCCCTCCATCCTATCCCACCCTTCATTTATTCTATTCTCTCTTTTGACCCTGGCCCTCTTCAAAAGTGTTTGCTTCTGATTACCCCCTACCTCAATCTGCTCTCCCTTCTATCACCCTCCCTCTCTTATCCTCACCCTCCCTCTCTTATCCTCTTCCTCTCTACTTTCCTGTAGGGTAAGATAGATTTCTACACCCAATTGAGTATGTATGTTATTCCCTCCTTAAGCCAAATCCAATGAGAGTAAGGTTCTCTCATTCCATCTCACCTCCCCCCTTTTCCCCCTCCACTGTAAAAGCTTTTTCTTGCCTCTTTTATGTGACATAATTTACCCCATTCTACCTCTCCCCTTCTCCTTCTTCCAGTGCATTTCTCTCTTACCCCTTAGTTTTATTTTTTAGGTATCATCCCTTCATATTCAACTCATCCTATGCCCTCTGCCTACATACATTCCTTCCAGCTACCCTAATAATGAGAAAGGTCTCATGAGTTACAAATATCATCTTTCCACGTAGGAATGTAAACAGTTCAACTTTAATAAGTGTCTTATGCTTTCTTTTTTCTGTTTACCTTTTCATGCTTCTCTTAAATCTTGTATTTGAAAGTCAGCTTTTCTATTTATCTCTGGTTTCTCAAGTATGCTTTAAATTACTCTACATCATTGAATATCGTTCCCCCCCCCATTGATTACATTCAGTTTTCCTGGGTAGGTAATTCTTGGTTTTAATACTAGCTCCTTTGACCTCCAGAAAATCCTATTCCAAGCCCTTTGATCTCTTAATGTAGAAGCTACTAGATTTTGTATTATCCTGATTGTGTTTCTGCAATACTTGAATTGTTTCTTTCTGGCTGCTTGCAATATTTTCTCCTTGATCTGAGAACTCTGGAACTTGGCGATAATATTCCTGGCAGTTTTCATTTTGGGATCTCTTTCAGAAGGAGATCAGTGGATTCTTTCAATTTCTATTTTACCTTCTGGTTCTAGAATATCAGGGCAGTTTTCCTTGATAATTTCTTGAAAGATGATGTCTAGGCTCTTTTTTTGATCATGGCTTTCCGGTACTCCAATAATTTTAAAAATTATCTCTCCTGGATCTATTTTCCAGGTCAGTTGTTTTTCCAATGAGATATTTCACACTGTTTTCTATTTTTTCATTCTTTTGGTTTTGTTTTATTGTTTCTTGATTTTTCATGAAATCATTAGCTTCCATTTGCTCCATTCTAATTTTTAAGGAATTATTTTCTTCAGTGAGCTTTTGGACTTCCTTTTCCATTTGGCCAATTCTGCTTTTGAAGGCATTCTTCTCCTCATTAGCTTTTTGGACCTCTTTTGCCATTTGGGTTAGTCTATTTTTAAGGTGTCATTTTCTTCAGTATTTTTTGGGGGGTCTCTTTTAGCAAACTGTTGACTTGTTTTTCATGATTTTCTTGTATCACTCTCATTTCTCTTCCCAATTTTGCCTTTACTTCTCTTATTTGGTTTTCAAAATCCTTTTTGAACTCTTCCATGGCCTGAGACCAATTCATATTTTTCTTGGAAGCTTTGGATGTAGGATGTTTTGACTTTGTTGTCTTCTTCTGGTTGTATGTTTTGATCTTCTTTGTCACCAAAGTAGGATTTTTTTTTCTTTTAATCTGGGTTTTTAAAATTTTTTATTAAAAAATATTTTTTTAATTTTTAACATGTGTTTTTAAAACTTTGGGTTGCAAATTTTCTCCCTTCCTCCCTCCCCACCCAACCTCATTGGAAAGGCAAGCATGTTGATACAGGTTATAGACGTGTAGTCATGCAAAACACTTCCATAGTAGTCCTGTAGTGAAAAACTAAGTATATTTCCCTTCATCCTATTCTAACCCCCATTTATTCTATTTTCTCTTTTGACCCTGTCCCTCCTCAGAAGTGTTTGCTTTTGATTATCCTCTCCCCCAATGTGCCCTCCCCTCTATCAAACCCCTGCTCTCTTGTCCCCTTCCCCTCTTATTTTCCTGTAGGGTAAGATAGATTTCCATACCCCATTGTGTACGTTATTCCCTCCTTAAGCCAAATCCTATGAGAGTAAGACTCACTCATTCCCTCTCACCTTCCCCCATTTCCCCTCCATTGTAAGAGCCTTTTCTTGTCTGTTTCATGTGATATATTTTACCTCATTCTACTTCTCCCTTTCTCCTTCTCCCAGTATAATCTTCTCCCACCCCTTAATTTTATTTACCAGATATCACCCCTTCATCTACAAATCACCCTGTGTCCTCTATCAATCTATCTATACAAACATAATTTTTTCCCTCCCACTACTCAAATACTGACAAAGGACTCATCAGTTACAAATATCACCTTTCCATGCAGGAATGTAAACAGTTCAACCTTAATAAGTCTCTTATGATTTCTCTTTCCTGTTTACCTCTTCATGTTTCACTTGAGTCTTGTATTTGAAAATCAAATTTTCTATTCAACTCTGGTCTTTTCATCAAGAATGCTTGAAAGTCCTCTATTTCACTGAATGACCATTTTTTTCCCCTGAAGGATTATACTCAGTTTTGCTGGGTAGGTGATTCTTGGTTGTAATCCTATCTCCTTTGCCCTCCGAAATATTATATTCCATGCCCTGCGGTCCCTTAATGTAGAAGCAGCTAAATCTTGTGTTATCCTGATTGTGTTTCCACAATACTTGAATTGTTTCTTTCTGACTGCTTGTAATAGTTTCTCCTTGACCTGGGAACTCTGGAATTTGGCTACAATATTCCTAGGAGTTTTCCTTTGGGGATCTCTTTCAGGAGGAGATTGGTGGATTATTTCAATTTCTATTTTGCCTCTGGTTCTAACATATCAGGACAGTTTTCCTTGATAATTTCTTGAAAGATGATGTCTAGGCTCTTTTTTTGATGATGGCTTTCAGATAGTCCAATAATTTTTAAATTCTCTCTCCTGAATCTATTTTCCAGGTCAGTTGTTTTTCCAATGAGATATTTCACATTGTTTTCTAATTTTTCATTCTTCTGGATTTGTTTTACAGTGTCTTGATTTCTCATTAAGTCACTAGCTTCCAATTGCTCTATTCTAATGTTTAAGGAAGTATTTTCTTCAGTAATCTTTTGGACTTCCTTTTCTATTTGGCCAATTTTGCTTTTTAGGGCATTTTTTTCCTCATTGGCTTTTTGGAACTCTTTTGCCATTAGGGTTAGGCTATTTTTTTTTATTTTTGTTTTTGTTTTTGTTTTTTGTTTTTGTTTTTGTCTTTTTTTAGTGAGGCAATTGGGGTTAAGTGACTTGCCCAAAGTCACACAGCTAGTACGTGTCAAGTGTTTGGTCTGAGGCCAGATTTGAACTCAGGTCCTCCTGACTTCAGCGCCGGTGCTCTATCCACTGTGCCACCTAGCTGCCCCTTAGGCTATTTTTTAAGGTGTTATTTTCTTCAGTATTTTTTTGGGTCTCCTTTAGCAAGCTGTTGACTTGTTTTTCATGATTTTCTTGCATCACTCTCAATTTTTCCTCTACTTCTCTTACTTGCTTCTCAAAACCCTTTTTGAGCTCTTCCAAGGCCTGGGACTGATTCATATTTTTCTTGGAGGCTTTGGATGTAGGAGCTTTGGCTTTGTTGTTTTCTTCTGGTTGTATGTTTTGACCTTCTTTGTCACCAAAGTAAGATAATGTAGTCTGACTCTTTTTGTGCTACTTACTCATGATCCCAGCCAATTACTTGAGTTTTAAACTCTTTGTTAAGGTAAAAGCCTGCTTCCAATGTGAAGAGTGTACTCTCCCAAGCTTCGGGGGTTTGTACAGCCGTTTTCAGAGGTACTTCTAGGGACCTATAAATTTTCAGTTCTTCCAAGGTGGTATGATAAGGAGCAAGGTGTTTTCTTTCCACCATCACAACAAGCTCCACTGCACCAGCATTCCTCCTTGTTCCAGGACTACCCCTCAGAACTGCTACCCAGATTCAAGCACAGGAAAAGCAAGAGATTCCTGCCTCAGCACTGGCAAAGAGGTCCCTGCAATCCCCCTCTGATCAGCTACTTGATTCCCCCTCAGTCTGTGGCCCTGAAGCTCAGGAAACAGCCGCAGCCCAGGGCCGTGCTCGAGACTTGCTGCTGAGACCTAGCTCCTCTCTCACTGCAGTCACAGACTTTTCCCGCTGACCTTCTAAGTTGTCTTTGGAGTTTAGGAGTTGAGAAGCCTGGAAACCATCACAGCTGCCCTCGATTCAGTCCTCTGAGGCCTGCTCCAGGGTCGCTGAGGCCTGCGCACCCACACCACACTGCGCTCCTCTCCCCTCTCCCCCTGGCGCGATATACCTTTATGATCAACCATCCAGGCTTTCTTTGGCTGAAAATTTGTTTCACTCTGTCTTTTTGTGGGTTCTGCTGCTTTAGAATTTGTTTAGAGCCATTTTTTATAGGTATTTGGAGGGCTTTGGGAGAGAGCTCAAGACAGTCACTACTTTCCCTCCCTGTAGAAATCTATCTTAACATACAGGAAAGTAGGAAGGGAAGGGGATAAAAGAAGCAGGGGGGAGCTGATAGAAGGGAGGGCAGTTTGGGGGAGAGAAAAGTCAGAAGCAAAACACTTTTGAGAATGGACAGGGTAAAAGGAGAGAGTAGGATAAACAAGGGGAAAATAGGATGGAGGGAAGTATATAGTTGGTAATCTTTACCATGAAGAAAAAAAATTACAGGGAGTTTCTCTGATAAAGACTTCACTTCTCAAATATATAGAAAACTGAATCAAATTCATAGAAATAAGAGCCATTCCTCAATTGAAAAATGGTAAGGATATGAACTGGCAGTTTTCAGACAAAGTAATCAAAGCTATCTATAGCCATATGAAAAAAAATACTCTTAATCACTATTAATGAGAGAAACGCAAATTAAAACAACTCTGAGCTACTACCTTACACTTGTCAGATTGGCTAATATGACAGAAAAGGAAAATGACAAATGCTAGAGGGGTTATGGGAAAATTAAAACACTAATGTATTATTGGTGAAGTTGTATACTGATTCAACCATTATGGAGAGCAATTTGGAATTATGTCTAAAGGACTATAAAACCATGCACATCTTTTGACCAAGATTTACCACTACTAGGTCTGTATCCCAAAGAGATAAACTAAAAGGAAAAGGATCTATCTGTAAAAAATATTTATGGCAGCTCTTTTAGTGGTGACAAGAGAATTGGAAATTGAGGAGATGTCCATCAATTGGGGAATGGTTGAACAAATTATTGTATGTGATTGTGATGTAATACTACTGTGCTTTAAGAAATGTTGAGAGCAGGATGCTTTCAGAAAAACATGGAAAGGCTTACATGAACTGATGCAAAATGAAATGAGTAGAACCAGGACATTGTACACAGTAACAGCAACATTGTATGATGATCTACTATGAGTAACTTAGTTATTCTTAACAATACAATGATCCAAGACAATTCTGTAGGACTTATGATGAAAGGGACTGTCCATCTCCAAAGAAAGAACTGGTAGAGACTGAATGCAGATCAAAGATATTTTTCTTAACTTTCTTTATTTTTCTTGGTGTTTTTTTTTTGTCTGTGTTTTCTTTCACAGAATGACTTACAAGAAAATGTTTTTGCACAGCTACACATGTAACCTATGTTAAATTGTTTGCCTTCTCAGTGGGGGAGGGGGAAGGGAGGGAGAGAATTTGGAACTCAAAATTTGAAAAAAATAATGTTAAAATTGTTTTTACATGTAATTGGGAAAAATAAAATATTAAATAATATTAAAAAAAGAAATATTGGCCAAGAAATGACTAATAAATCAATTTTTAAAAAAAGCTGGGACTCTCTGCAACTCATATTCTTAGAGAGTTGCCTAATGCTCTGAGAGATAAAATGATTTCCAAGGTCACATAGCCAGTAAATGTTAAAGGCAGGACTTGAATCCAGGTTTTCCTGACTTTCTATCCATAATGCCAGGTGGACCCCTCACTATAATTGTTAGGAAATATTTCATTGCATTGAACCAAGATCTACCTTTTTGCAATGCCTCCCCCCCTCCCTACTCCCACTGGACTGAATTTTGCCCTCTGGGGCCAAACAAGACAAATCCAATCCCTCTTCCAAGTAACAGCTTTCAAAATCCTTGAAGAGAGTTGTCATGTCCTTCTCAAGTGTTCTTTTCTCAAGCCTAAACATCCTTTGTTTCTTCAATCAACAGTTATTGATGCTTCATTAATTACTATATGCCAAGTACCAAGGTAGATTTCAACCATTCCTCTTATGATCTAGTTTCTAGCATTTTCACCCTACTGGTAGATTTTCCTCTTCTGGATACGCTCTAGTTTGTCAGTGTCCAGTCACAAATGTTGCCACCAGAATTGAACACAACACGTTCAGTGGGGTTCTCCTGTATCGCCCTCCCATGACAATGGGGTGTCACCACTCTGTCAGCAAGGCAACTGGAAGACACCGGGGCCTTCTGCCCGCCATATCATACAATGGATTCATCTTGAGCTTGCAGACCCTCAGGCCCTCTTGTGTGTTTCTCTTTCTCTTCATGTGTTTCCTATACTCTTTCTCCTCTTCTCTCCTTGTCCCTTCCCTTGGTATTTGCATAAGGACTGAGAGGATAGCGAGCACTTTATCCTTTACAATGGAGAAAAGGACTTTCCTTAGTCATGCCTTAGCTTGGCTTTGCTTCCCTGGGAAGCTCTGAACGTTCATGTGTGCATCAGTTGGGGTCTGTGTCCATGTGCACATATGTCTGCCAGTCCTAAGGGTTTTTGGCAACACACATCTGGTTTGAGAAACTTTTGGAAATTTTAGCTTAAAATTAGCTTAAAAGTCAGTAATGGGATGAATCCCCCTCCCCCATTTTCCCTATCAGGCTGATTATAGAAGGAACTGTGCCTGGGGACCAGGCCAGAGTGACTAACATCTTAGACCTATAAAAGGCAAGGAAATCAGAGGAGAGAGGAGGAGGGGCTCCAGGTGCTACTAGCCTATAAAACCCACATGTGGCAGGGGAAAATCTAGATTCCCTTCCTGGGGTATAATGAGAAATAAGGAATGAGCGTCATCTTGTCTAATTAGGTAGGGGAAGGGGCTGTATTTTGTGTGGCTTTTTCACTCTTTTCTCCAATGGAAAGTTTATAAGCTTTGAACAGGATGTCCTGCTTGTGGGCTGATTTCTTCCCTTTTGGGAATATGGATGGACAGTGTGATTTTTCTTCTCTAATGATGCATAAACCAAACCTCCATGACAGCAATTCCCATCCCTCTCAGGGAGTCTCCATTTATCTGCAGGGTTGTCAGCAAAATACTCAAAATATTTTCCAAAACAAAATTAATTTTAATTTAATTAGTTCATTTGAACGTATAAGAAAAAACCAAAAACATATGCCATAAAACACTTTTAGAATAATCACAATGTTACAGCACTCTATGGTATACACAGCACTGTTTCTCACCATGCTCTGAATAAGGTAGGAGTCATTTTCCTCTTTTTAAGTGACTTGCCAAGGTCATACTGGCAGTGTTGAAGGAGGACTAGATCTGGAGGCACAACTCAGCTCTAGTCCTAATTCTGTTACTTTCTAGGAAGCTAAAACAAATTAGGAGTCACTGCATGAGCTCTTTCTACTCCCACAAAGGCGATGATTCCAGGACACTACCTCTTTTGCCCCCATAACAAGCCTACCTGGTAGGTAAGGCTAGTGCTATTACCCCCATTTGACACCTGAGATAGAGTAATTGACTGACTTGCCCAAAGACAGGCACTGAATCAATTTCAGAGCTCTGGCTAGAGCTCACTGCAGGGATTTACCAGACTGTTGTTGCTGACACCACTCCCTTGGGTGATTGTCTATATGCTGTTGAGGGCCAGTTGTGTTAACCTGGAGTTAACATAGCAGCTAGTGATAGAGTGGATAAAGGAATGGGCCTGGAGTCAGGAAGATCCAAGTTCAACCAGCTTACTGGTTGGGTAACAAGTCATTTAACCTCTGTTGGCTTCAGTTTCTTCAACTGGGAAATGGGGTTAATATTAACACCTACCTCCCAGGATAGATGTGAGGATTAAATGAGATAATATTTGTAAAAATTGATTAGCACAGTGCCTGGCACATAGTAGGCACTATGATTATTGCTTTCCCTTCCCTTTCTTCTTCTCCCTGTTCATTAATGGCACCATGAAGAGAGTCAGAAACTTTTATTTTTTTTTAAGGGCAATTGGGGTTAAGTGACTTGCCCAGGGTCACACAGCTAGTAAATGTCAAGTGTTTGGTCTGAGGCCAGATTTGAACTCAGGTCCTGCTGACTTCAGGGCTGGTGCTCTATCCACCTAGCTGCCCCCAGAAACTTTTAAATGAGGCATTCTTAACCTTCTTTGTGTCCTGGATCCTTGTGGAAGTCCAGTGAAGCCTATGCACTCCTTCTCAGAATAATGTTATTAGATGTATAAATTAAAATACACAGGATTACAAAAGAAACCAATTCCATTAAAAAAAAGTCATCAATTTTTTTTTAAAAGTTCACCATAGGTTAAGAACCACAGGCCTCGATGTTTGTTTCCTTAATGAACTGGTTTTAAGCTGCTATCTGGCCACTCATCACCCTGGAATACTAGACAAATGTCAAGTGGCAGGACCTTGGGGCATAATCACTTAAAAACAGTCAAGTTTTGTTTTCAACAAAGGAATCAATTGTTGTGTGGTGAACCGAGCCTCCTCGAGAAGAGACCAGACTGAGGGTCCTTCTTCATCTCATGGGTTTTTGTTGCTGTTGTTGTTTTAAACAAGTGAAGCAAGTTTTCTACTTTTCATGCCTCCAAGAAGTGGGGATTAGAACAAGCCTTGCACCTACTCATTTTATGGAACATCTTCAGTGGGTACTTTGGTTTGCTCCCAGTTGATCCTTCTGAAAAAGCACAATTGTAAAGAGATAAAGCTCTGGGTGTGGATTTAGGTGGGCCATGACTCCAGTCTAAATGGTAATGAGCTATTGGAGCAGGCCTTGTGGTCGTAATGATTATAACTTGGGGTGACAGGGATGAATTGACTATTCCTTAAGGAAAATTGATGGAGTTGCAGGAGTTTTGGAAGGGTGGGAAGTGGCAATTATCAGCTGGGGGCTGGTGCCTCCCTAACCTGTCCCCATCCTAGAATTCTTGAAACTGCTTGCCCTGTGATCACAGTGACTTCTTTTCCACCCCTTTCACCTATCAGTTGTCCGGAAACCAACATTGCCCAAGGTTAATCTTGAGACTGGACTACCCTTGAATGACAGATTTCCATACAGATCACGTGCAAGGATGAGAATAGTCAGATCCTAAACTTAGAGCTGAAGAGGACCTCAGACGCCATCTAGACCACCTCCCTCATTTCATATATGAGGAAACTGATGGGCAAAGGGGTTTAGTAACCTGCTCAAGGACACATGGATATTAAATGGGGGAGGGGAAGGATTTGAACCCAGGTCCTTTGACTCAACCAGCACTATTTCCACTATACCATGTTGCCTCTCAACCCTGAACAGAGCTTTGAAGACAGCCTTACCAGTTTCCTTCTATAATCTAGAACCTTCTCAATGCCCACGTAGGGTTTTGAATCCAGTGTGAACTGATTTCCCTGGCCTTGGAGAGGTTTGTTTTCTTTCCTAAGGCAGTGATAAGTGGCGAGAAAACCCTTGGATTAGGGATCAGAAAACCTGGATTCTAGTACTGGCTCTCACTAGATGTTATCCATTCTCTCCATGTCTCCAAGCCTGTTTCCTCACCTATAATTTATCTCTGACCTGTCTCTCTTATGGAGTCATTGTGAGGATCCAATGACAATATGTAAATGTGAGTTATACGTAATCCTGGCAAATTGATGTAGTCTCCCTTCTTGAGTTCAAGATCTCTGTCTATTCACTTCCTAAAGCACATCTTCTACTTCTCTAAAAAAAACTTGTATCCCTTCTAAATTGACCTTCTGACTACCTCCCCCTTTTATCCAGCTCTGGACACCTGGCTCCCTCATTGCCCCTCACTGAGCTATGCCTACCTGTGGCTAATTAGAATCTGCACTTTTTCCAAGATAGATTTGAAAAGAAATTAAAAAGGGAGCACTGCTACTTCTTCATGGGTTTCCCATTATTCCATAAATCCCAGGACTACATCAATTTTCCTTTAGGAAAAATGATGCCAACCCAAGTCATAGTAACTATGATTATAATCACTGCTCTGGTGGTTCATTACCATTTGGGAAGCACTTTTCTTGCATTCCGTTTAGATAAGCAGGCTGGGGCCACGTCACTACATAGCAAAACGGCTAGTCCAATCATACTCACAATTTGGGTCACTTAATTCTTTATTTTCCCAGAATTGGAGAATTCCACAAGGAGAGAAATCTTGGTAGTTTGGCTTTTGAATCTGTCGATGATATACGATAAAGAGGAAGTTCCTCTTCTTTCAAGGTCCCTCCCTCTCTCCACCCTGCTCCCCATCTTGGACGCTGAAATCGCTGAAGACTTTGCCGACAGCCTACAGAGATCTGATTTGGCTGCCTCAGCGGGGCCCCCACAGAATTCTGAGTGACCAAGGGGAAAAGTAGAAGCAACTGGCCCCAAAGTTCCCTTTATTACCTTTGTATGGGGTTTTCCCCATATGAAGAAAATACATACAAAATCCCTTGAAGATTCCAGCCAAAGAGACGCTATCAAGCCAGCTCCTTTCTTCCCTACAGAAATCCTGTGACTTCAGGAAGAGGTGACCCAGATATGTGCTACCTATGGTAAGGGCCTGATTCTCTTCTATTATTATCCCAGAAGACTTTCCTCAGGGAAGTCCGCCATTCTAGGCTGAATTCCTATGAGATTCCAAATCTATTTCCATTTTTTCCTTCTTGGGAACCCAACTCACATCATGTCATCGGTGCCACCACTAACTTGGCGTTACTTGGTGATTGTTTTCTTTTCATGGTGAGGTTCAGCTCTGTGACAAAGCTATGAGTAAAGGTCCAAAGGTCCACAGCATCAAACAGATCTGTTGTGGTGCTCCCTATCTACTTGTCTACCACATGTGAACCACAGCTGGATTCTCTTACCACAACTTGAGAGCTTATACATCTTGAAAAATTCTTCCTGATTCTGGAAGTCTGTGGGATTAGCCTTTTATCAAATATCGATAGACTAATTCTCTAGGGGTTAAGATACTAACCCAAGAGATCATAGAAACGCATAGATTTAAAGCTGAAAGGGTTCTGAGAAATCATCTAGTCCAAGCCCTTCCTTTAACAGATACAGAAAAAGAGACCCAGAGAGGCTAAGTCATTTTCCCCAAGCTGCATAGATATAAAGCTGGAATTTTGACTGAGGTCCTCTGACTCCAAATCTAGTAATCATTTTCAAGGAGTAGCCCTAAAAATTTTCATTTGGGAAGAAAGAAAACAAAGCAAGAAAAAAGCAATCATGGTATTAGGGTCACAAAGCAGCAATGACTAAAGCGGACTCTTTATGTTAGGCACCCCAATGACTCCCCACTTAGGGCTCACCTCTCCTCTTGCCAAACAGGCCCTGATCCCCAAACAGTGAGTGGATGTCCTCTTGGGCTAAACAGGAAGGTATCCAAACCAAATGAAGAGTCTCTAGAACAGTTCTTGAAATCAAAATGTCTTCTCTAGATCAGTGGTTCTCGAAGCAAATCTGTAAAGGTCTTCCTGGTGAACCGTTGTAAGATATGCAAAATTGCATTAGCTTGTTCTTAGGGCTCCTAAAAGTCTGTGTTGCCTTTTCCCCCCATGTCAAATTTGCATCAAGATTAAAAACATCAAAATGTGTTTTTAAAAGGATCCATTGGTCCACACAAAAGTCCCACAAGATGACGTCTGTATTTTTCCTAGGAAATGGGTGGTGGCAATGAAGGTGGCAGCTCTCCAGTCTCTCCCCTGCTCAACTGTTTCTTGGGCTAACTTTTTAAGAATCACTGGTCCAAATGCACAGCTGAATATCACAAGGTTCTTAGATATAGCATTCGAGTGGATAGAAAAGTGGGGTTGCTTTCTTCCCTGGGCTCTGCACTCCTAGCTGCCATTAGCTTCTTAATTCCTGGCTGGTAGCTGACTGTTTCCAACTGACCCCCAGGTCCTGAGGCTGCTGCCGCCCCAGGAGTTTACTGGAGAGGCTGTGGCATTCTCAGGTTCCTCTTTGGAGAAGCTAGTGTTCAGGTGTGGGTGAGAAGGAACTGACTGGAGCTCAGGATACAGTTAGGGCTCAGGGAGATCTGTTTTCCCTTATCCTATCCAGAATTAACCCCAGCAAAGCCTGAGCCTGGGGAACAGCTCTGTGAGCAGACTTAATAACCCCTTGTTAGCCATCCAGTCCAGGCAAATTGCTAACTGCTGGGTTTCTCACAAGATAAAAGGGGGAAAGTCCTTTTTCGTTTCGAGGAGAGCGGCGTAAAAGTCAAAAGTAGTGGATTGGTGGCCACCATTAGGTCCCACAGATTTCTAGG
This sequence comes from Vombatus ursinus, assembly GCF_900497805.2. NCBI lineage: Eukaryota > Metazoa > Chordata > Mammalia > Diprotodontia > Vombatidae > Vombatus > Vombatus ursinus. The sequence continues at coordinate 10,678,066 of NW_020954563.1, forward strand.
CAGATTCACAAAAAGCTAGGTTATCTATACAGCCAACAAATGACTTAGGAGTTGCACCAATTTTAATATGCCCACTGGCCTCTAAGCAGACTTCCCCAAACCTTATACACCTTCATTTACCTAGCTGGATTCCTGTGGTTGTCGTAGGGGCCAGATGATAGATGTGCCTCATGATCCCCAAGAGGCGGATGCTACCTAAAGGAATCAGGCATCAGCCTCCAACATTTGACCTTGTGCAGTGTAGAACTGTGCCCTGAGAAGGGCAAGGTGGTCTTCCCACCTTGTTGAATAAGATGAAAACCACAAATTTGCTCTTTGACTAGGATGAAGGGCAGGGTGAAGGGGGGAGGATGCACAGTTTAGGAAGAAAACCCAACATCTGGATGGCATTTGCTACATACCTTTCTGGGAGTCCCTAGTTCCTGAACTTCCTTGCTAATGAGCCTCCCTTCCTGATCTGCAGAGGCTCAGTGTCTCCAGCTGGCCAGTGAATGACACTGCTTCCAGGCTCTGTGAGCAGGCTTATGTGGGTTGGCAGGAGCTCTGACTGGACCTCTAGAGGGGCAGTGCACATTTTCATACACACACACACACACACACACACACACACACACACACACACACACA